>NC_143087.1:12639469-12942500 GCF_061535455.1 Colias philodice
GTGACGGAATCTATGCGACCTTGACGCTTTTTATTCGGATTCGTATCGTAAATAGTGTCTATTTCTCCATTAGGTTTTCTTGGTGTTGTAGTTAATGGTAAAAGATTGATGTCAAAAGAGGTGTACATTATTCAGTGATATTGGATTAAACTGGATCTGGTTAGGCAAATAATTATGTGAAACTAGTTATCCTCCCGTAGGTTTTCTCGCTCAAGCAAATGTACGTTCAACGCTAAAGCCTTAGGCTCAGGGTATCATTCGTAATGGGCTGACAAAAATAATTTAAGTTTGATAATATAACTAGAAAATCTAGTTTAAAGTTTATTTAGATTTTTTAAAAAAGGTCAACCCGCATTAATGCTTTTAAATGGCCTATTTATTACAAGATTGAAGCGTTAATCTGTAACAATACACCTACATCTCGGTTTCCGTTGCTAATCATTTTTATGTATTTTTCTAGGCTTTTTTTATTCTTTGTCGAGTTAACTTCGATTACGTTTTTTATTGTCGTTAATTTGTTTGAATGAGGATGATTTGATTTTTTTATCACGCAGTAACTTAGATGTGACCTATGGTATAAAAACAAAATTAACATAACTTGGTTGGTTAGATTTGTTATCTTGATATAGCCTGTACTCGTTCCCATAATCCGAGTAGATTTTTATCTTCATACTCAAATATTATGTTATTCTCAATTTAATCAATATATTTTCTACCTACATACATGGACGTATAAAAAAAGACGGACGCCGTATTACGAACTAACAACGTGAAGCCACCATAGTAAGCTAGCGATCGTGTAAAGACAATAAACACGCACACACTCTCACCATAGTAAGCTAGTCGGCCGCCATTACGTCGTGAACTACCGACTGATTAACTGCGTCACTGTTTCACAAAAAATATTTAAAATGCCGTCTTGCGTGGTTAAATGGTGTCGCAACAGTACAATTTTAAATAACAAATCACAAGGGATTACATTCCACAGGGAAGCAAGTTATTTCTTTTATGTTTTAATGACAAAATTATTACGGCAAAATTTATAGAAAAAAATACAGCCGCCATTGTCATCAACACAGCTGTTGCCATGGCAACATGGCACACACACATGGATGTTTCGCCGCCATTACTAGGCTTCACTCAATGTTTAGGCGATATACCGTCCGTCTTTTTTTATACGTCCATGCCTACATAATTATTTTTTCGGCCAATATAAGATACAATCGAAACGTGAAATTCAAATTTCGAACGCTATTTTCTTCTCCATTGCAGACCATTGCAACAACATGAGCTGTGCGCAGTAGCCAAAATAAAAAAAAATATAAAAAAATTGGCGCCAATTTGAAACGTCGCACGTCAATTTTTTTTTCTCCCCACAGGCGATGGCAACAAACAGGAGCGGTGCGCAGCGGCCGAACGGCGCGCCGCAGACGAAGGTGTGCCAGTTCAAGCTGGTGCTGCTCGGCGAGTCGGCGGTGGGCAAGTCGTCGCTGGTGCTGCGCTTCGTGAAGGGCCAGTTCCACGAGTACCAGGAGAGCACGATCGGCGCGGCGTTCCTAACGCAGACGCTCTGCCTCGACGATACCACCGTCAAGTTCGAGATTTGGGACACGGCGGGGCAGGAGAGGTTAGTACTTAGTACACGCCGTAATTCATTTAGCTTTGGCTCATGAGGGTCAAAAAAACTTAATTACACAAGTTTTTGTAGACAAGAATGAATCTAAATAGTGATAGTATAGGTATGTAGGTAATCTCTGGGTAATCTTTAATAACTCTTTTTCAAGTGAGGTAAAATGTTATATATATAAGTAACGTTTTTAATAAAATACTTGTTTATGTCTAAAATAATGTTAAAATAGAAAAAATAACGTTAAAAACAAAATAACAAATATTAATTAATTTAAACTACATATTACACCATATAATTACATACTTATACAGAATTAAATTATGTAGGTATATAATACATTTTCTTTATGTTAAAAAAACCATAATATGGCACAATTTACATACTAAATAGTACGGTATTAGCTGATATAAAGAGTGATACATTTAAGTTCTGAATATAAATAGTTATAAGATAAACAGGTTTTACAAATTAAACTAATAAATGTTAAGACAAAATTTTCCATGTTTTCGTTTGATCTATTTTGGTTTATTTTAAAAATTATTGTTGTGTGAGTGAATGTTTATTGAAATTGTTGTTGATAAACACGCTTTAATGCGTTCGAAACATGAAATTTTTAAAAGAATCAAATATCACAAAACACTCAAACCTTTGAAATCATAACCCTTTCTTATTTTAGTATTTTAATGATTCGTATTAAATTTCTCTTTGGTACGTTAACAGCTTACAGGTTAACCAAAAAAATTGAGTAGTATTATGATGTTACATACCTATTTCTTGAACGTACATATTCACGAGAGAAGTCGAGTGGGTGTGCTAGTTATAAATAGCGGGTGAATGAAATTTGCACAACGTGTATAACAATGTTGAAACCATTTGTTTATTATAATGTTATTTACACATGTAAACAAGCATTCTCGAGGCGGTCATAATCGGCGCCATTATATTTTATGTTTTTTCGTTATAATCTTAATACATTGAACCTTCATGGATCGATGCCCTGATACAAAAGTTATAGCTTTTTTGATCTTATCTTTAAGAAAGATTTAAAAGATGCCTTCATTTTTGCAATTTTTTGCAATTATTTTTTAATTTTTTGCAATTTAAACCTCCTCCTTCTTATGAAGTCGGTTAAAAACGTTATAAAATTTTAAATATGTACTCGTAAATACCAGTAAAAGGAACTCCCTTGTGTAGAAGTAGGAGGGATTAATCTTTTGTGTAGGTATGCTAATCATGACGTAAGAACGCAATTTGCTGTAATTGTGAGCACTTGCACTAGTGTCATCAGTATTGTATTGTATACAATAATTATTACTAATGTTAAGTGCAAAGGAAACAGAATATATTAACAGGGATGTAAAGTTAAATTATTGCAACTGAAATATGTTTGAAAAAGTATGCTAGTATGAAGTTGTTTCAAAGACGTCATAACTAGAGAATCCAATCCCGCATCAAAATCGCGATCCCGCAAGCCTGCGGGATTAAGATCATCAATCCCGCGGATCCCGCGGGATTTGCGGGATTGATTTTAATTATTATTACATATTTTTGTTTCATGTAATTATTTAAAGAAAGAAAATACACACAAATATTTTTAATTATTCTTATCAACATGAAGCAAAGTTATCACTTATATTATAAATTAAATATAATGATGTTTAAGACAATACAATATTCACAATATTTCACGTTTCATATTTAAATTTTTATTTGAAATAGAACATATTCATTGGTTTTAGAGGCATTTAAAATCTGCTTATTTTTTTTTGAAAATACTTTCGAACAAATGATAAAGTATCTAACGTTTCATCTTTTAGATTTGATCTTATCTTGTTGCATAAATAGCCAGCGGCGGAAAAAGCACGCTCGGCTTCCACACTTTTAGGCGGAATTGACTTTACATAAGTATAAACAGCTTCCAAATACTTCCCCCTATTCCCTCCACATTCAAAAAGTGTCAATATCAAATCAGTTGAATTATCTCGAGTGGGTACACGCACAGCAGCTCTAGACTCTGCCACCCATTCAGTACGCGCAAAGTTAAATCCCCGTGCGCCGTAGGGGAATCCCCAGTCATAGAGTACCTACTGGAACCACAGTATTACAATATTATTTCCTACTGGAACTGACATTGATTACGTTCCGTTCCGTCCGATAATAGTTCCGATCATCGTCTGAGCCTATTTTTCTTACTTTTTTTCAATCCCGCGAACTTGCGGGATCCCGCATGAGTAATCCCGCATTTTTGATCCCGCAAAAAAGGTGCGGGATCCCGCATTAGCGGGATCCCGCGTTTGCGGGATTGGATTCCCTAGTCATAACACATTGAGAAATATAGTGTTTACAATTTTGGAAAATTTAAAAGCTAATTCGTCTTATTACTTATTAAAAATATTCAGAAAGTGCGGCTATCGGTTTATATACTATGGCTAAATAATATGGTGCAGTGCTTAAATTTATATTATTATACTAGATTTCCGCCCGCGTTTTCAAAGGAAAACCCGCATAGTTCCCGTTCCCGTTGAATTTCCGGGATAAAACTTATTCTATGTGTTAATCCAAGTTACCCTCTATATGTGTGCTTAATTTCATTGTAATCGGTTCAGTAGAATTTGCGTGAAAGAGTAACAAACACACACACACACACACATCCTCACAAACTTTCGCATTTATAATATTAGTTGGATTAAAGGCTTACTATAATCACAACTTCTCTAACCATAAACTGGCAATATAAAACAAATATACGATTCACCAATCTAGAATTTTCCAATATATAAATCTGTTATCTTTTATTGCGCAGGTACCACAGTCTAGCGCCGATGTACTACAGAGGTGCGCAGGCGGCCATTGTAGTGTACGACATAACTAATCAGGTATTTATTTGATTATTTTGCACGCCTCATAAGCGAAGCGTTGAGGTGGGTACTACTGTCACTTCGCGCAAAACATCTGATTTTTCAAACTTAAAATGTCTTTATGTATCATACATTGCACTTGTAAGATAATACATACACACACATATTAAGAAAAAACACTATTTTTAACGTTCATGATATTTTTGATGTCATTTTTGTTATTTAAACTAGTTAAAAAACAGTTTAAAAAAGTTCTGTCTTGGACGTCCGTGTGTCTGTATGTGCGGATCCTTTTTCTTGTTAACACGATAGCGACCGAAATACTTTACTAATCGAGTCTTTTTTTTTCTCTTACGCTTGAGTATGCTCAGGAATAGAACCCTTTCATTTTTCAGGGTCTGATTCGATGTGGTTTAATTGTTATTAAATAAACAAAAATAATAATTAATAAATATTTATTAAAAAAAAATTATGAGGCGTGCACTTTTGGATTTTCCAAATTATTTTTTATATAGTATGTACAATCTCTTTTAATGCTCAGTTTTAATCGCCGGTGCAAACATCGGGTTTTGTATGTTTACCGTGTGTATGTTTGTTGATATTGTTGATTCATTTTTGTTCTATAGGGCTTTTTGTGGAGTTGATGTTGGGTAATTAACTCAGGCCCCGGAATCACAGACAATAGAAAATCTATTGTGTCGTGGACCGATCGGGCCGTTCGGGGCTCAATGGGTTAATCGATTGTCAGCAAAAATATACTTAGGTATCATGGGGCTTCCAAATTTCTGAATTTTTGTTTTCATTAGTAGCATAATCCTGTAATGTTCATATTTTGGATTTGTTTCGAGTTTTAAATTTATAATTTTTAACCTACGTCGAGAACTTCGATACAGCAGCATCAGTGATAAGAACTTTAGGAATGTCATCTTGATCGAAACAGGAATCGAACTGACTCCATCTAGTTGTAATCTTTATAATTGATGAGGTGTAACGGGGAGATTAACCTGTTTATTAATTACGTCTCGAAACCGGAAGATCAAGAAAGTTAATCACTCTTAGTGGTACTTTATGATAAAGACCTAAAGACTTCTTAAAGAAAGCTCTTTCTCGAGTACTGGAGATCCAAGACAAATTCTAAAATCCTTATCGTTCTCTGAATTCTAATATTCATCCAAATAATGATAACATTTTAAAGTGCTTAAAAAACATTGTGCAATATTGTACCATCAGATTTTTTTTTTCTGAGAAACTGTTAATCGCAAACATGAATAGAAAATATCTAGTAGGTTATAGTATAAAATAGTCACAGAGTCAGACGTCAGTCATAGAAATATTGTATTGTTTAGTAATATAAACAGTGCAATTTTAAAGAGGTTCCTGTTTTTATTTTTGTTAATAGAAATTGTGTAATGGTAAAAACGACTAGACAGACAGAGTAGCAGTATAAGCATGCTATTAAATGTTTTCTTTAAATCGGAAGCTATGAAATGAACGTTGGCTTCATGAATCATATGTAAAACAATACGATTTGTATTTTATTATATTTAGTTCCGTCCGATTCTAAGATAAGAATTTCTATCCGCCGCACAATATTTGTTTTTTAAATGGTACGGTGATTATTAAATAATTTCGTATTATTAAGTTAAAAGTAATTTATAAATACGTTTTAATTACCTACGTAGCAACAACGAATATATATGCGTAGGCGTTGAAACTATATTTTCCCTATGAATTTTGTTCGATTATAAATTATAATAATTAACTGACGCATAATGTAGTGATAGGAAATTAGGGATTAGCCTTAATATTATTGTCTTTGTTAAATAAAATAATCCACTAAAAGTAACTAAGACTTCGGCGTTTACAGAAGTTCACTTTATTAGTCCATTGAATGAGTCCCTCCAAGGGGGGGTCTAGAGTGCGTGAGTTAGTAACGTAAGATGTTTCTTCGGAAACATGTCAAGAGTCCCTAGGTAATAAACATACTAAAACCCCGGGCCACTAGGAGGAGCCCCGGAGTGGGGGGAGGGGGGAAATGGGTCCATTTTTTCATTTTTCGCTTAAATCTCAAAAACGGTACATGTTAGAGAAAAATTTTCAAGGAAAAGTTGAAAGGCCATAAAATTATCTATAAGTTGTACATAAATCATTTTTTCCTATATCCTACCGTTTCTGAGTTATACGCAGTTAAACATGATTTTGGCTCAAACAATTTCCACATCAATCGATCAAAAAATATTTCTTTCTTCCAAAAAACTCAAATGTGCAACTTGTGACCAGTACTGATAGATTGCTCTTTATTAGTTCTATAATTGGTAAAATAAACACATTCCTCCATGGAAGCCTTTAGGAGGAATCGATTGTCAAAATATTATATTAGGGCAGTTTGAGTTACTGAACTTGATCTTTTTATTTTTTTCTTCCAAAAAACTCAAAAGTGCAACTTGTGACCGGTATAGATAGATTGCTCATAATTAGGTCTATCATTGCTAAAAATACCAGATTCCACCACGGAGGCGTTTACGGGGAATTGAATTTTATCAGGGTAGTTACGATACATGAACTTTTTATTTTTTTTCTTCCAAAAAGCTCAAAAGTGCAACTTGTGACCGGTACAAATAGATTGCTCATAATTAGGTCTATCATTGATAAAAATACCAGATTCCACCATGGAGGCGTTTACGGGGAATTGAATTTTATTAGGGTAGTTAGTTAAAAAGTTCATGTATCGTAACTACCCTAATAAAATTCAATACCTCCTAAACGCCTCCATGGTGGAATCTGGTTTTTTTATCAATGATAGACCTAATTATGAGCAATCTATCGGTACCAGTCACAAGTTGCACTTTTGAGTTTTTTTGGAAGAAAAAAAATAAAAAGTTCAAGTATCGTATCTACCCTAATAAAATTCAATTCCCCGTAAACGCCTCCGTGGTGGAATCTAGTATTTTTATCAATGATAGACCTTATTATGAGCAATCTATCTGTATCGGTCACAAGTTGCACATTTGAGTTTTTTGGAAGAAAAAAATAAAAAGATCAAGTTCAGTAACTCAAACTGCCCTAATATAATATTTTGACAATCGATTCCTCCTAAAGGCTTCCATGGAGGAATGTGTTTATTTTACCAATTATAGACCTAATTAAGAGGAATCTATCAGTACCGGTCACAAGTTGCACTTTTGAGTTTTTTGGAAGAAAAAAATAAAAAGATAAAGTTCAGTAACTCAAACTACCCTAATATAGTATTTTGACAATCGATTCCTCCTAAAGGCTTCCATGGAGGAATGTGTTTATTTTACCAATTATAGACCTAATTAAGAGCAATCTATCAGTATCGGTCACAAGTTGCACTTTTGAGTTTTTTTGGAGAAAAAAAATAAAAAGTTCAAGTATCTTAACTACCCTAATAAAATTCAACTCCCCGTAAACGCCTCCGTGGTGGAATCTGGTATTTTTATCAATGATAGACCCAATTATGAGCAATCTATCTGTACCGGTCACAAGTTGCACTTTTGAGTTTTTTGGAAGAAAAAAATAAAAAGATCAAGTTCAGTAACTCAAACTACCATAATATAATATTTTGACAATCGATTCCTCCTAAAGGCTTCCATGGAGGAATGTGTTTATTTTACCAATTATAGACCTAATTAAGAGCAATCTATCAGTACCGGTCACAAGTTGCACATTTTAGTTTTTTGGAAGAAAGAAATATTTTTTGATCGATTGATGTGGAAATTGTTTGAGCCAAAATCATGTTTAACTGCGTATAACTCAGAAAAGGTAGGATATAGGAAAAAATGATTCAGGTACAACTTATAGATAATTTTATGGCCTTTCAACTTTTCCTTGAAAGTTTTTCTCTAACATGTACCGTTTTTGAGATTTAAGCGAAAAATGAAAAAATGGACCCATTTCCCCCCTCCCCCCACTCCGGGGCTCCTCCTAGTGTCCCGGGGTTTTAGTATGTTTATTACCTAGGGACTCTTGACATGTTTCCGAAGAAACATCTTACGTTACTAACTCACGCACTCTAGAACTTTTTATTCAATGGACTATATGTATAGTACGAATTTTGGTTATTGCTCATGATTTAAAAAAAAATATGTCATGTCATGTCATGTTTAACTTATAAAAAATCGGGGATTTACCTTAAATATTATCCTGATAATGTTCTTGTAGCATTTTGTAAGCATGTTTAAATATTATTTTTGTACAAATTCTACTCATTGTTTTTCACGGCTAAAATAATTCTCTTTCCCTTTAATGGTTACAAAATTGGACAAAATTACAAAAATTTGTTGATATTTCTATTTACGAGCTATCACATGGGTAAGTGTTAGTAGATGTATACCATCGATCGAAGCTAGAATTGTTTTCGCATTTTCTACGTAATTATTGTATGAGTTCTGAGTCCCAGCCGGCATTTTATCGATGTGAAACACGAAAGCTAGTGTTTGCAGTCTTGTTTTAGCATTACTAGGTTTAGTAGCGTAGGTAATTTCAGGTTAAATAAATTAATTGGTATATAACTAATTAGTCATGGAAATGTCAAGGCTATAGGTATGTGAAAATGAATTAGTTTTTAAAATTTTTGTTTATATAAATTACTAGCTTTCCGCCCGCGGCGTCGCCCGCGTTTTCAGAGAAAAACCCGTTCCCGTAGGATTTCCGGGATAAAACCTATCCTATGTCCTTTCTCGGGTATCAAAATATATCTATACTAAATTTCATGCAAATTGGTTCAGTAGTTCAGGCGTGATTGAGTAACAGACAGACAGACAGACAGAGTTACTTTCGCATTTATAATATTAGTATGGATTTCATGTTTGTTAAATGTGGATATACTTTTGAAAAAGTCTCGATTGGCCAAACCTTAGTAAAGTGGTCATAATGTCTCATGTCTTTAATCAAAAATCAAAGTTTATCGTCTGATAGACTGAATACTTTTTTGGCCACAGAACGCTGATCACCTACTTTCCCCCAAAATAAATAAATGCAATATACCGCTCTATAATAGTTCCCTGCACTTTGGCCGCACAGAGACACGAACTCAAGACCACTTTTTGATCTCACAATATGAGCGGCACGTTACAGCGACACAAAGCAAGGCTATTCGCTAAGTGATAAGCTGATTTGCCAATTGTGTGAAATATAAGATGGTTTTATGGTTGATTCTTTGTTTGTTGATAAGAAGTTGCAGGTATTGTTGTTTTGACTCCACTTGTCCCGTTTATGGGGAGTGTAGGATTCTTTACAAAGGATTAGGGAATTGTCGTACACAAGAATGAAACTTTGAAATATGTACTTAAAGCAAAGAACATCACGTAAATCCGAACAAGGAAATAGACCACAGCCAAAGCCGATAAATAATGAGAAGTGGAAAATTAGCGATTGATTGGATTTTGAAACTTGAATATTGTTTAACTTTGCGTTATAATTAAAACTGTCTTTAAGTTCTGGTAGTATATTTACATATTTCTTAAGGCATTTTACAAGTTTAATCTCTTTTTTAAGTGTCCTAGTGTCCTTTTCCAAAGTATGGATGTGAAGTGTTTTAAGAATTGATTGCTTGTCTCTTGGTCCTTATTTGGCAACAAATAGGGAGGTATTACGAAAAGTTTAGCAAGGTAACATCCCGGTAAATGATAAAATTATTGGACAAGAATACACATGTCACGCGTCTTTACTCGGTCACGGTCGAAGATCATTGTGTTTCATATACTCGCGATTGACGTCTTCATTAGCGGCCATATTTGAACCACCTTGATGGATGGTGCTAAGTTCTTGAAGGCACTTTCGTTGAACAAAATGTGTATGATCTTCAGAAGTTGCTCTTGGTCTTATATTTTAGATAATTCATGACTTAATAATAAGTACAAGATGATTGTTTCCTTGCGCATTCTCAAGCTGCTTACATCGCGACCGTGAAACCCGAATATGCGACACCGTGGCGCGAGCGTCATAATAAAATACTATTGGAATTTTATGATTTTTTGTGTATAGGATGAGATAGTAAAATTATTAAATGTGGACAATTGTATTAAACTTTTAACAATAATAAATTAGACATAAAGTGACTAAGATACAGAAAGAATAAACTAATTAATGCTACGTGATAAGCAATCACGTGTAGCGGGCGTATCATTTGATAACCAATCTAATTATATTATCCGTGTGTATTCGCTTATTAGTGATATACCACGTGTATCTAAGTTATCATTGAAAAAGTAACATAATGTCATTTCTTTCATCATTTCCTAAAAAAAGGGATATAAAAAATCTTAAAATAATAAATGCATTAAGCAAGACAAAATTTGTCAGTGTCCTTAAGATTTCATAAACGCATGCATCGCTTGCTAATTACGACCTCGTGTCGTGACTGCAGTCTGCATGTGAATGGGTAGCCTTACGCTGCACAAGATTCTCTGCCCTTTCCAGCCAGATCAATCAACATTTCATTAACGGATTGCGTTTTCCAGTTATTTATATTGTATTATGTAAATCGCAGTAAAACATGTGTTATAATCGGTGCGTGCGTGTGCCGACAATCGCATTGCACGCATAAGTCTTCGAGTTCAAGGCGATATTAGAGAAGCAAACCGAATATCGATCATACGAGTGTTTACGTCAGCGTCAGGCGGTGGGACCTGATGGTTTGCCAAGTTGTAGCCGTCAATGCCAAGTGGGGTTGGTCCCTTAAAGTAAAGCGTAGGTATTGGCGACTATTTATCGTCTGTTCGAAGTTGAAAACGAGACTTTTCCGATCTATCCCTTTTATATTAGCCTGCATGCAAGCTGAACAGCTAGAATATTAGTTTATATTCCAATATTTATTTCCCGTCAAGAATATTGGTGAATCCAACCACGATTATACTTTCATAGCGCATTATTTATCATTCATCTAGGAAAAGCTTCTCTAAAATGTTTGTAAAGTAGTTAGGCATATATTTCCAAAAAAGTTATCTTTATGTTTCCAAAAGACCACAAGATTGCAGACCCATATAGTTTTAAATGTAAAAGTTTATAGGTTTTATCCTATATTCACGCCATTTACACCACAACCGATTCTCTTGTATGTTCGACATTCTCCAAGGATACTGATAATTGAGTCTTTTAATCAAGCGATTAGTTTAACGGCTTCGTCTCGGTACAAGATCTGCAATACATCAGTGTACACTTTTATGGCTGATGCTTTAAACATCTTGCGTAAAAGACGTACTTGATTCGTTTAATTGTAGAATAAAACGATTACGAGTAGAATAAAATTTAAAGATTGATTGGCCATACAAATGTTTAATTTAAATAAATCTGGTAACCGATAATTATTAGATATAATTAATTTTAATTTATAAGCACTTAGTTGAGTTAGTTGTAATTGTTACACTCGTAAGAAAAACAATTAGATATTACAATCGTTGAAAATTGTTCTGCAACTTTTATTTGTAATGCTTCAAAGACGTCCATACAAACAAGGTCGAAAATTAAATTTTACGTTGCTATGAATTTAGAATGAACTTCCTATTTATAGGGAAATGCAATTCTAAACTCAGACGCTTCGCCAGACCAGCGGCGATAACGTTATCTATCCACATTCATTGACTGGCCAACATTCTTTGTAAGGGCAAAGCCCTATTTAGATACTGTAAACATTTGCATCGTCTGCTTCTACGGTGATTATTTAGTCATCTGCGCAATAAACGACTGAAAGATAATAAAAAGGGCAAAGACGTTTAATTATCTTTTATTTTTGTAAATCACGTTGATAATGAATAAAGAGAACATTGCTTCTATTGTTGAACAATAGTTTAGTGAATATATCTGGAAATATCTTTTTATCTATTCATTTCAAAATAGGTTTGATCATCCACATCAGATCATAGCCTATATTGAAATGGTGTCGGTATTTATTTAAGCGTTAATTAAATAAATCTCAGATACATTTATTGCCTTAAGCGAAAATTTTTGACCAGTCTGATTGTTTCCATCACTTGGGAAGAATAAATCCGATATTACTATATTTAAAGTGCTATTTGCATGATAATTCCTCTTCGCAAATCTATTTCTTTCTTTCTTTCAAGTCTTAATTCACCCATGGTCGGGTATAGGCCTCCTCATGTTTTTTCCATTCTTTTCGGTCTTTGGCCAGACGCATCCAAGATTTACCCGCTTTTTTAGAAATATCGTCGGATCACCGTGCTTTCGGTTTGCCTGGCTTACGTCGACCACTCCATGGTTTCCATTCCGCCACTTTCAACGCCCATCGCCCGTCGATTTAAAAAACTACTTCCAACATTTTTAGCACACCTACATTGATTTTTAACCCTTTCTCATATGTAATATCCCATTTCAGGACACATTCGGTCGCGCCAAGAACTGGGTGAAGGAGCTGCAGCGGCAGGCGTCGCCGTCGATCGTGATCGCGCTCGCGGGCAACAAGAACGACCTCGCCGCCAAGCGGATGGTCGAGTTCGACGAGGCGCAGGCCTACGCGGACGAGAACGGGCTGCTCTTCATGGAGACGAGCGCCAAGACCGCCATGAACGTGAACGACATCTTTTTAGCTATCGGTGAGTGCACGTGAATTACGTCTTCTATGAGGGTTAATTTGACACGTGAACTAATGTTATATAATGGAGTTTTTCTACTTTTCTTTTTAAGCTGATGAGTGAATCGTTCCGACGATATCTTCTAGGGCAGCGTTTCCCAACCTAGGGTCCGCAGACAAAAATTACGAAAGCCTTAGTGACCAAACTTTTCTGATGGCTGGACTTTTTCAGTTTTAATAGGAATAATTTGTCAATTGATGGCTATTGGCTAAGCTATTTACATACAAAAACACTGCAAGAAATTAATCATTTTTTTAAATAATAAAGATTGATTTATGCGAATAAGTTTTTTTAGGGGTCCGCGGATCATGGTCAGGTGGCGCTAGGGGTCTGCCTTTGTTAAAGGTTGGGAAAGGCTTTTCTAGGGCGTTCTAAATCTATCTGCGAGTACCATTATAAGCCATATTTTAGCTTACTTCATCAATCAAAAAAAACTTTAATATTGTGATCATTAGTTTTAAAGCAGTTGACTTATTGACGTGACAACATCTTATAATTCGATAGAGCCGGCTGCACGCACGAAAAAACATGACTCATGCGGCGTTACCTCGCTCTGAGGCGTTCCATGTATAGGTTTGAAGTGCAAGCGAGAGCGTGGAACGAGCGACAAAGTAGCACAATCGGACGTTGTCACGTTCAACTATCGTCAGTAAACCGACTTTACAGACTACCAATTTTTTTTAAAATTAATTTGTTTATCGTTGTGGTTGCAGCGAACAAGTTACCAAAGAGCGAGAGCGGTGCGGGCGGGGCGGCGGGCGGCGCGCGGCGCCTCGCCGACGGGGACACGCCGCGCGCCTCCACCTGCTGCAAGTGATACCCGCCGGTACGACACGACAACGGGGCCTATTGAGTCACTGTGTACTACGTACTAGAGTGGCTATTGCAAACGAAAACATTGCGCACGGCCACGCCGGACCCGTCCGACTAGGGCCCGTTCGGCCTCCTCCACTCAAGCGACAGCCCAAGCCGAGGTTCGAGATCCCCGTCAAGGGGGGACGCCGTTGTGCATGTCGCTACCAGGGTGAACCTTCAGTTCACCCACGCGTCCGCGTTAAAATGTAGAAGCCCTTCTGGGAAACACTTCCCATTGAGAAACACCACACAAAAAAAAGCGGCTGCGCCGGTGTGGTGGCTGAACTTACTGGTCAAAAGTTACTCCTCGGGCTTTGTTTGTAAGGAACTGTTAAAGCAATAACCGAAGGCATTTTGAACACAGCAAAAACACGCGTTGACGCGGCAAGCGAGAGGCACAGCCCGGGACAGACTAAATGAGCTTGTGACGTTTGCTTTAACTCGTGTTACAAAAAGTGTAGTAGCAATGTCCTCTCTAGTATGTAGTACATAGTAACTCAATGAATCGACCGAGCTAAGTTTGGACCTCAACATGTTTATGTTTACATTTTTTAAGTCATAGCGAATGCTTTTACGTACGTAAGCGTCAGTGTGACGTAATCGACGCGAGATGCAAACTTAGCTTGGTCGAGTTGTACGCGATACGATACGACATATACGGATGTGATATACGACATACAACACGATTATACGGCACGATATAAACGTGAAACCAAATAACACCACTTGACACGACAAAGAAATACCAAATTGCAATACGCGACAATGCATGGTTGTTTTAAATGTTTTTCTTTCTTTCTTTCTTTCTAAATTTTGATTCCATATCCAAATATCTTTTTAATAATTTTTATACGTACTTTTACTACGGTCCCCCGATCCCGCCTTGTAAATCACCTAGCAAGGTCGCTAGCCCCTATTAAGGCCTTAATAGTGACATTTTTCAATTTCCAGAGGCAGTGCGAGTGTGTCGGGGGTGGCGCGGTGCGCGGGGGCTGAGGTACTGACGTCATATATGAATACTAGTTATTTACATGGATTTGCCTATGTTTAATTTAGTTATAAAATCATTATTTCTCTTTCATCCTAATTCATATAGATTATATTATTACTGAAAAATTTATGACACACATATTTAACAGTTAGTTTTTCGTTCGCTCGTTTGAAATTTACTTCATATGATAAATAGGCTATGATACCGAATTTCAGCAAAATTGGTTCAGTAGATTTATTATTATTACCTCAGTCCGCATTGGGAATAATTTGGATTAAATCAAAATAACTATTTCTTATTACGATGTAAAAAGATCAAATTATATTTCACATTAATTAATAAGCATAATATAAAGCAATAATTAATTAGTAGGATAGTTAGAATCTATATTTACTCTTGTTTCATCGTTTGCAGTACATTCGAAGATTCACTATTGGGTGACGGTGCATTTAAGATACGTAATGTTAAGAAAAAATATTGTTATGAACTAATAAAATATTAACAAAAAAATAATGTATCTTTTTCTGTTCACTTAGGTCACGGCTTCGTAAGGCTGGGTTCACACGAAACACTTTAATTATACCCAATTAATAATCATTTTGTGAAGGTTTACACTATGCTGAGTAGCGGACGGTCGATATAATACGTTCATACAAAAATGCAATAAAAAACATTGATTCGTTACTTTGAGTCGTACTAGCACGTGTCGAAAAAATTGCTATTAAAAATATGTACAAGTTACAACCCGTGCGATAATGGATCGATTCAAAAGTAACGCGTTACTTGGCAAAGTGTAAAAGCTCGTAGAACTGTCGTTAGCAGAACGGCGAAATTTTAATAAATATTATGATCACTATATAAGTGGTTATTGATTTGTTGGAAACAATTTTATTGAAGCAAAGGGTTTTAATTATTAAAGCCTTGCTATAAATTTATATTTTTTAGCTCTACATATAAATGTATTATTAAATTAATTGGTATTGATTTTATGGATTTTTTTTTATTATTTTCGTTCCGTCGTTCTGTGGCGATAGTCATATTCCACTCATTAAATCATGTTGCGTGTACATTTACAACTCTGTAGGATTATTGTATATTATATATTTGGTTCAATCAATTCATTCGCCCGTAGAATACATGCGTTTGATGTGAACTATCAACTCTGTTAAAGTGAAGATTCTTTGATAAACTTTATTCTTATAATCTTGCGGCATGTATTCTATCGGCGGTAATAATGTATTTTTTTATATTTTTTTTATCATTTCATTAATTTGCCGTCCCGTCGCGACGACGCATAGAGATCGTTATACCTATTTAGTTTAGATGAAATTAGACTATCAGCTCTATTAGAACGCTAATCATTCAGTGAACGTAACGTCATATATTATGTATATTATATAATATAATATTATTTGTTTATAAGGGAATCGTATCGGTGGATTTTACAATCTGTGGCAGTAGATGTATTTTTTTTTGTAATCGCATTCCAAGGGGCGTAGTGCATGCAGTAGCATCCTGTTATTGAAATGGCCGACGGATAATGTAATGGCGCCCAACTGACATTCTACATTGTCTATGGGCCCGTGAATTGTCTATGACCAATTCTTCTATTCTCTTCATCTTGTCTATAGCAAAGATTCTATTCCTTTCTACATATTATACTTAATTGAATTCTATAGTATAGATAAATCGTTTCATTTGACTCGCGTACCGAAAGTATATTGACGAAGCGAGTCGAGTGTAGGTCACCTATGAAATATTTGCAGTTAGCGATGTCTTTGTTGAATATTAATTTATTTTCAATCTCGTGAATTTCACACATATTCCAGTCGTGCTCCGATTTGAAGTAAACACTGAATAACTAATTCAATAAAAGCATTTGAAATTGTCCCTGATATTAAGCAAACTTGAAGTAAATCAATTAATTTTTCTACTTAGGCTTACATTACAAATGTATGTTAATTGTTAATTTAATACAAAAGTGCTTGTCGCTTTTCGATATCATTTTTTGGTGTAATGTCTTGTGTTCTATAAATATAAATAATGTATCGGCAAAATGAAATTTCGATTATATAATAATATAAATAAATATTGCTAAATTGTAAAAAAAATAGACATCATACCACAAAATGTGCAATACTTAGCTGTAATCAGACCGCCTCCTGTTCACGTAAACTCGCTAAGATACGATATGTAAATTAGTTGTACGCGAATAATTATACATTTCTCGATATAATCTGTGCAAAAGCTAAAAATATTCTATTTTATCTGTGATTTGTTAATATTAACGCATAGCTTTGGCGGGAACGGAGAGCTAACTCTGTAAACGTAGATAGATCGAAGTCCAAACGGTTTGAAACATTGATTCGTAAATGAAATATAAATAGAATATTTTAGTTGTAACGTAATCGCTAGAGGCGCAGGACGCGGTTTCTGATATCCTTCAGATTAGAGTTATATAGTAGAAGTTAACAAAACATGGTTTGTTGTGTAATAATATGGAAAACATGCGGAGACGGACGTTGATCAAGGTCATATAGTATGTTTTTGTATTGTGTAAATATTTTGGATTTATTAAGATTATTATATTGAATAAAAAAATATTGTAAATGAATTTTCTTGTTTTATTTGATGTTTACCCTATTTGTTTTAAGCAGTAATTATAGTACTAATTATAGGTATACACACATAATATACATTCACTCAATGTTATAATTATTGATTTAATAGATTCAAAAACATAGAAGTGCTTGGCAATATAAGAAGTAAATTTTTCAAGTTCAAAGTTAGAACCACAAATACGAAACATTTCTTTGTATTTTATGAATATATTTTATTACAAACTTGCCAGAGGCGCCTTGATAACATTAAAACAAAATAGCTCGACAACAAGCACTCTTCAGAGAGCTTGTTCGTAAGGTATTTTTTTACTGAAAATTATTTTGAAACAGGATTCAAACTAGGCCATGAACAGCACTAAAATTAAGTTGAGACTGCTCTATAAGTTGTTGCATATGATACTGATACCGGTAGTTCCTGAGATTAGCGCGTTCAAACAAACAAACTCCTCGGCTTTATAATATTAGTATAGATTTGGCCCATAGGTTTACGACATACAAGGTCTTATAGCACTCAAAAATACACTATTTCCCGTGTTTAAAATTTATGAAACAGTTCCCGCTGCGTCTTATCATGATACAATCACGAAGTACTGGGTGGATTTTCTTAAAAGTTACAGTATTTCAATAACTATTTCACTGTACAGTTTGCTATTACTACTTAATTTTTCAATAAAATTAACACAATATGGGGCGTTTGCTTGCAAATAGCGTTGAATCGAAGCGTAGCTGTACTCACTTTGCCCTGCACCACAGCCCTGCACCATTTGACGGCTGTTACCGCAATAATTATGGCATTAAATTACCGTCTAAATTACTGCATGAACTGGGTGTGGTTACACTACAGTTTACCTAGATATGTCGGTAATTATTGGCATTTACCGCAGCAAAAAAAATATTAGTTAATAATTAATATATAATATGGTTTCTGTAATAATTCATCAAGGATTCTTTCTTTTTCAAAAGGATTTTTTCTTTTTCAAATCATCTATTGTATTTGGAAATGATACATTTTGTTTGATCCGACGCCACGCATCATTGTGTACACTGCGATTTTTATAGTTCTTCTGTTGGGTATCCCCAAGGTCCCAAAGAGAAGAATTCCAAGAATTCCAAAAATTTGCGCCATTGAGCGCTTTTTCATTTGACCACTCCATGTCGGTCGATACGTGCGTCGCCGGTGAGCTCATATTGCACACTGGACATATTATTTGCTCTGTGACACTGGACAAACGGTAGTGTGGCCGCATACGCAATAATTACCGCGTTAATCTTCTTTGATGTGCGAAAGAATACCGCCGCCGGAGCTATTGCCTACAGCCATTTGTCATATTGATTGGCATTGTAGAATTATGGCCATAAGTCGTGGTTACACCTAGGTGTTGTTTAAGTTGTGGCAATAATTATTGGCATATCACGGTAGTGTGGCCGTAGTATTACTGTTAAATTTGGTCAAATTGACTTTAACCTATAACTTACTAGGTAATTGCCATTTAAGAAAGAGGAACCATAACTAAAATATGGTGCAATCAAGCCTAAAATGGCACAAAACTTAAACATACGAATACTTTGAAAAGTGAAAACTAACATTTTAGATACACGCACACCGCATCGAGCGGCATGTTGCGTGTCAACGCACCTACGCACGTACTTGCGGGAGTAAGATTTTTGACGCACTCATGCCACATATGTAGTAAATTATGCATTTGCGTCTTAGAATCTACTTTGATCAACTCACTAATTTCATATTATGGACATAAGTATTCTACTTTCTCAAGGTATCTTGTGTGAATAGTTGAATCGATTTCGCATATTTTAAATTGTGATTTGATGCCAGGAAAAGGCTGATATTAATAAGTTCAGCAGAAACACTGGCTCTATGACTTTGCGTTTATGGCAAAATAGAAAAAAAATAAACAGCAGCAGCCAGTATAGAGTCCAGAGAACTTGGAAAACAGTAAACACATCAATATTTATTGTACTTTAGGGTACAAAAGTGAAGGAAACGAAAATAAAATAAAACAAATTATAGTAGTAAATATACGTTTATTTACTAAAAGAAACATACGACATCGTAATTAAACAAACTTAAATACCATTCGATAAATAATTAAGATAAAATAATACATTTGTTGTTGTTATATTTGATGGTTTCTTTCCATTACATAAATGGCGCCATCCCCAATTTGATTAAAACTCATTACTTTAAACAAACAATTATTTTATACTACGTTTGACATTTTGTAAATCTGTACTTTTCGTACTTTAAAATAAATGTATGGCAATCAATCTTGTTTATAGGAAAATATATTTTTTTGTTTCTTATGAAAATTGCGATGGAAAATGAAAGGAGATGGCGCCCACGAACCACTTTATTGAGTGTTGTATATAATTACTGACTAGTTTATTTGAACAATCTTTTAACCTTCTTTGTATCAAAAATTGGCATTTAAGTACAGAAAAAGTACTGCGGCGTATAAGTAACAGATCCAATAAATAAAAACAATACATAATTTGGTATCATCAACTAAATAAACGAAAAACATTAAATTTCTCTTACATAAATGTTAAATATGGATTATTTAACTACAAAAATTATCAATATAAAAGATCGAAATTTATGAATAAATATGGCACTAGAAACTAATTTTACTTTTATTTTTCGTAATTAATTTGGGTGTTTAACATACTGGCCATAATTATCTTATTTCAAAAGTATGCATGTATATTTTTGCATAAAACGATTTAAAAACAGACATATTACATTATTTTATGAAAAAGTCTTATGTGAATATTTTTTTTATAAAAAATGTGCGAGTGACACTTAAGACGAAGACGATAAGATCGATATAAAATCTGATCTTCCAGGGGTTATAATAAGAATTACTTACAGTTTTTTTACATAAAATTTCAAAAAGTACATTATGGTTAATTATTATTCATTTATAGAAAACATCCAGTTAATGTAAAAAAGCATCCAATAAAATATTGTAAAAAATTAGGTTTAAGTCTTGCAAATGTACACTTTATGCAAGTAGAATCGATTAATATTGAATTTTCAGATGACATTCTATAACGATGAATTGTCGTTAAGAAATCAAGAAAAGAGAGCTTAATATCATAAGTAGTTCCCAAGTTCCATGAAAATAATATTATTTATTTTATTGTTTACGAATCGAATTTGTTATCAAAGTAACACAAATTGCATCATACTTATTTTTATCTTATTTGATTGCCTTAAATTGCGTCGTGTTTTTTTATCCGATTTCTATGCCTATTGGCATGCATCTTGTACACTAAAAAAATATTTTTAGGTTGCCATTCCAATGATTCCTTGTCTATGGTACAAAACTTAGTAATCTATGGTCTACTACAGTCTATGGTCAGTTTACAGTTCATCATCAAATCTATCGATATCATTGCCGTATCCCGTAGCCTCGCTGCCCACGAACACGTGGTGATGAGTCAGAATCTCATCATATGATAGGTGATCATCGTGATCATCGTCGGCTGATACGAATAGGTGATCAACTTCTTCTTCTGCTATCTCACTGAAAAAACATGACATTTTAAAATGGTTAATATGCGTTTAGCCTTTCTGTGTGCCTGTTGAATTTGGACACCATTTTTATTACTACAATAGCGGTCCGCCCCGGCTTCGCCCGTGGTACATATTTCGCAATAAAAGGTAGCCTATGTTCTTTCTCAGGGTCTAAAGATTATCTGTGCCAAATTTCATCAAAATCGGTCCAGTAGTTTATGCGTGAAAACCATACACACATACATTCATACATACAAACCTTTCCTCTTTATCTTTCTTATATATAAAAATGAATCGCAAAATGTGTTGGTAAGCGCATAACTCGAGAACGGCTGAACCGATTTCGATAATCCTTTTTTTATTATATTCCTTGAAGTACGAGGATGGTTCTTATGTAGAGAAAACGTAAATATTATGTACCACGGGCGAAGCCGGGGCGGACCGCTAGTTATATAATAATAATAAGTATAGATAAAAGTCAAAATCTAACCGTTTGCAAGCAAACCAAACGGTTTTATACTTTGGCAAAAGTAAACTAGCTACCACCCACGGCTTCACCTACTTAGTCAAAGAAAAATTTGCACAGTTCTTGTGCGATTTCCGGAATTAAAATATCTTATATCCATTTTCAGGTATCAAACTATCTTTCCAGCAAATTTCATTGAAATCGGTTCAGTTGTTTCGGGGTGATGAGACAAACGGAAAGGAGTCACTTTCGCAATTATAATATTCGTTCCATATAAATCTTTAATATTTTTCTTTTATTTTTACGGCTGTGTCGAGAAAAGTTAATAAATCGATTATTTAACCTACGTATGTTATTTTTATGACTCAGTCCTATGTTATAAATGTTCATAAAAATATTTTAATGTAATTTCACACATAGGCGAACATTGTGTGGCGAATTGATGCAATTACAATTACGTGCAAGCGATTCATCTGTACAAATAAATAAATCAATTAATAGCTGTGTGTTTTTTTTTAATTTATTGAGGAGAAAATAAAAATAAATACTACCCAGAAATTTGATCTAACACAAACATGGAATAAAGTTACGACTCGCTGCTTAATAAAATAATATTTAAAAGTCCGGGTGGTGGTGATGATGATGATGATTAAAAATTATGACGATGTTATATATGGTGATGGCGAAAATTAGCTATTTAAAAGCGCTTAAACAAGTCTAGTTGAATATTTTCCTTTGAGTTTTTTTTTTGTGTAAAATCACTTGCTATCCTGTATGACCCAGCCAAGTTTGTTTACTAAATTTCTTTTAGTATTTATTGTTAGACTCACATGTTATCCGATATGACCCAGCCAAGTTTGTCTACTAAAATAATTCGCACACTTCGCAAAGGTGCTCTATTGTCACCAAACCAAAAAAAAATCACGATCTGCTTCAAATATTTTAAATAATGACAAGCAACTTTTTTTTTATTATTTTTTTTTGTAATTTTTTTTAACTATTTTTTAGTTATGTTCTTATAAACTCACGTATTATCCGGTATGACCCAGCGGTGCACCTCCTTCTCATCGAGCATTCCGTCGCGGTTCGAGTCCAGCTCGTGGTCGAACTTGTCGCGTTCGGAAATCAGCCACTCTTTGTCTTGTTGGACTCCTGGTAGTTTGGTTAATGAATATAAATTAATGTCAGTTAAAAATAGAGATAAAATAATTTTTTATTTCATAATACGTGTGTGTGTGGTTATAGAAATTGTAACAAGGCGAAAGCATGTTATACACATAATAACAAAACAGTTTTAGAACAAGTGTTTTAGGAACCCGTTAAATAAAAGTTTTGGGTATGATTAAAGAATAATATGTAGGTAGTTAGTATGTAACTAAAATATTGACATTTTAAGCCCGTTTTTTTCAAAGTTACACAAAAGTTAAAAGTATGGCAATCATCCTCAATAATCTCCCATTTAAAATGCAACAACAAAAGCGTAATTTATAGCCTTTTACAATTGGTAACAAATTGATTACTGAAAACTAAACATAAAGACACACCATAAATCTCATAGGAATCCGTTCTAATCCACATAGTGCTATATCTCACCTCTCTCTCCCACATACTCGTTGAAGTCAATGAGCCCGTCGTTGTTGCTGTCCTTGTCTCGCATCGTCTGCGCCACTAGGTACGGATGCATCACTGAATGTTCTTCTGGGTTTGTGAACACCTGTAACATGATAAATCTATGTATTTATACGTAATATTTTCGTATAGTATTCTATTTTAAAAATATTATATTATATAATTGTCATAGGATTATTTAACTTTACATTCTATCATAGCAGTGAATCTGTAAAATTATGGAATAAGCAAAACTCATGCCCAAGGCGCTGATTGCTCACTCATATTTACCTCATAACTCACACTCAATTCCACAACTCACTCATACTCATCCTATAACTCACTCACTCAGCCTATAACTCACCTCAAACTCAGCCAAGTCCAGTTTCCCGTCACCATCCCGGTCTGCCACTTTCCACATGGTCTTCTCTTCACGAACCAACTACACAAAAATACGATAACAGCAATAAACAACAAAAAAATACAATTTTATATAATTAAAAGCAATTAAAAAAATTTAAAGGTGATTCTGCACATTTATTATTTTATATTCTTTGTTACAATACAATATAACCTTTGCGAAAAATAAATGGCATACGAAACACCTTTTTAAACAATAATTGTAAATTTCTGAACAATTGGCAATAAACATCAAATAGGAGAAAATATTTATTGCATATTTTATTATTTTATATTAAAAGTAACAGCATATTGGTAAGTTTTATTGTTTAGTATTAGTTTAGCAGAATTGTGCTTTTCAATGGATGTCATGTAAAATGTTATGTATTTTAGAAATTTATTGTGTGTCATAGTTTTCGTATACATAATACATGTACATAATCAATTACAAAAAGAAAAAAAAAAGTAGCAAACGTAGCAATACACAATTATAAGTAAATTTTGTTCTCCCTAACACTGAATAGCAAAAGCTTTTAGCTTTAAGGATATTAAAACAATATTAATAAGTAAATATTATTCTGCTACAAGTGGTTTCGCCCTAAGACTGATCGCCCTAAGATAAACTTTCGCATAACTTACCAAGCCAGTATCCCCAGTATCCTCCGGATTGAGTTCCTCCTCGGTATCCACTCCAAACGAGTCGCGCAAGTACTCCGCCCACGTGACCGTCCCGTCACGGTCCTCGTCAGCTTCCGACATGCGCTCCTCCGCTTCTTCCCGCGAGAGATTACTGCAGATGTGGACTTTGTTGTTAGAGGATAGAGTTCAAAGTCATATAGCAGAATAACCCATGGTTCTTTCCATGAGAGCAACGGTTATGAGCTTTGTATTTAGGCGATAAGGTTCAAAGTAGATTATAGCGGTAGATTATAAGTAGATTATAAGCATAACCCATGGCTCCTTCCCAAGGGGCAGTGGATGTAGTATGTACCTTGTATTGAGGGGATAAGGTTCGAAATCGATCAGCATTGTGGGCTTGTAAAGAGTAATATTTATATAGAGAAACCGACATGCATTCTTCAGCCTTCTCCCATGATAGGTTGTAGACTTTGTAGTAAGGGGATAAGATTTGAGATTAATTAGCAGACATACTGATTTCGTAATAGTCGGTTAGACGCAAAATTAAATTGGTAAATACATAACCCAAGGCTCATTCCCACTGTTGGGATGTTATCTTGTCAAGGGGATATGGTACAAAATTGGTTAGCAGACAATATGTGCATGATAATACACAGCAAATAGTAGACAGTAGAGATAAAATCAACAGCTTATTTAAAATAGCAAAAGAAATTATGAGGTACTACTGAGCAATTTTATTTTACTGATAATTTTTGTGTATGATAATTAAAATTACATAAATATGTTAGTAGATAAATAAGCACTAACTATATTAAAATTTATTAATATTTTCAAGGTATAAAATTGAAAAAGTTTTAATAATTAATATAATTTATCTTGAATTTCCTTAATATAATTGCATGCTTGATCACTGAGCAAATTGCAACTGCTGTCTCAGGTGCAAATGTTATGAAATGACCATAATATGCATTATAATCATTTTAGAAAGAGCAAAAATTTAAAATCATTAAGATGGATTGATGCTGAGAGAGATGATTGCCAAGTATTTATCCCATTACAAGTATTTTTCATAGTAGAATAATATAGTTGCCGTAAAAAATATATATTTAAATATTATTTGAATATTTTTTGTTTACAGAACTAGATGAAACCAGTAAGGTGGTTTATATTTGTTTTCAGAGTAATATTGAATATTTAATCAAATAAATTATCTCACATAAAAGAGTTCAAGATCCATTTCCTAAGTTCATCCCGGTTGATGAACTTGTCTCCGTTGAGGTCCATCTTAGGCAGCAGCAGTTCCAGCCGCCGCTTCGACTCCTCGGGCGACAGCTTGTCAAATTCCTCAGCCTCCTTCACACTGCCTATCGAGTAATAATAAGTCACAATCAGTGTTGCTGGCACGAGAATGTATAAAGAGTGTTTCACAGACATCTCGCTATCGCTCGCCTTATCAACTGAGCATTGCAAAACCCAGCGTGCGCGTTAAATGTAAACACCTATAAGTAAACCGTACCTAAAATCGCTTCATGATCGAACTCGACGTTATGACCCGCGTCGTTGTAGTGCTCTGCATCTCGCGGCCGGTACGCCCCGTCCGACTCCCGCTCCGTGTTATCCAAGCTATGGCTATGCACCGCCGCCGACGCGCAGTGTAATAAAATATTCGGTGTTAACAATAACACAAATGATACGAAGTGTTGAAAGTTCATTTTGTTTGAAATGTTACTGTTTTAGGTTACAAGTCGTTTTTCATTCAACGCTATGTGTAATATTTATGTTACTATAACATTCTTTCAGTTTGTTCTAAAATAAAACGAAATGCTTTATTTTTACAAAGTATAAATAAAAATTGACACTTTGCAGACTGAAGCGACACTGACAATCTCACTGACAATTGACATTGACTTTTTAGTTTTTAAGAAAATGACAGCTAACTAACAGTAAGTTGCGTTCATAAATTGATAGATGGACTCAAGGATGTAGTTAATTTTTTTAATGCACGTAATAGATTTCAAAAACCTTGTGCTGTTATAATATGTTAAGAAAATCATATTAGAATAATATATATAATATACCTAATAGCTAAATGAAATTATGTTAAGAAAACGAAATTGAAAGCGATTCTCGCTAACCATTTACTGATTCAAAATTAGTCGCGTAAAAAAACCGTCCGAGCAGCTGTTTTTAATGCTTTTCTTTACTCGTAAGATGCGCGGCTCGGCGCCCGGCGGTTGGGCCAAAGTAGCATTTTAGCCTAAACTGAGCAAAATAAAACAACATTTTTAACATGCATTAATTTATTATATTTATTTACTTTAACTAAAAAGTATATGCCATAAAAAATAACAATTAAATGAATCATTTTAATAAATTTTCAGCAGCCAAAATTATCAATGAAATACGTCGGCCTGCGACGTGGCCGGGGTAGGTTTTAAGAAAATTCGAGAGGTGCTTGCGAACTTCGCCCACGACCAGCGGCAAGTGACATCGTGTTGTTGGATCTCTTGCATCCAAGTTTATTAAAGCCTCTTCAAGATATCTGCAAATGTGGATAAAAAAAGTTATTGGTAGAGTTGAGTTGAGTGTGGTCGAGTTGCAGAGTTATATTTTTATTTATCGTTATTTAACTACTTTTCTTTGTTCATTGATTTTTATTAAATATTCATTATATCAAAATTCATAATATAAAGATTAACACTTAAATACACTTGTACTAAAATACCTAGCGTGTATATATTTTAACTAGCTTCCGCCCACGACTTTGTACGTGCATCCCCGTTTTTCCCCGTTCCCGCAAGAATTTCGGGAAATCCTTTCTTAGCGGATGCCTATATCCTAACATCTACCTGCATGCCAAATTTCAGCCCGATACGTCCAGTGGTTTGGGGTGTGCGTTGATAGATCACTTTATCAGTCACCTTTGAGTTTTATATACAGTCAAACCTGGGTAAGTGAGAACTGGATAAGTGAGAAAACTCGAGTGAGAGTAATAGTGAGGACCCGTCATTTTAAGCTCCCAAAACCTTTATTAGCGAGAAACAGAAACCTCTGTAAGAGAGAGTCGTTTTTCCCGCATGGACCTCCGTAAGTGAGACTGCTACTTATATCTATACCTCTATAAGCGACAGTCGAGCTTTATTTATTTATATTATTTAGGAGGAACTATAGCTACAATAAAAATACATACATACATAAAAGATACACACATACAGTAACAAATGACAAAACAAATTACAAATTTAACATCTGCTATTTTATGACTCATTCTTAACTTTCGTGGAACTTCCTACCATTGTTTTTCTATTGTTTTCTCGTCAATATTGTACCTATTTTATTTGGGTAAACGAAATTGACGGATTTTTTTAAGGCGACTACACCACCGAAACTAGCGCCCCCCCAACATTTTATTTTTTTACTCCTAAACCAGATCAAATTTAAAAATCTAGCTCGGTACTTTGCTAGTATATTACTTGTAGTATTTTTGGTATTACTTTTCATTATTTTGCATTCGGTAAATTAGGAGAACTTTTGATTACCGCCAAAAGTGGCCACTTTTGGCGGTAATCAAAAGTTCTCTAGAATAATGAACAGTTAGAATAGTGAAAAGTAATACCAAAAATACTACAAGTAATATACTAGCAAAGTATCGAGCTAGATTTTTTAAATTTGATCTGGTTAAGGAGTAAAAAAATAAAATGTTCGGTGGCGCTAGTTTCGGTGGTGTAGGCCAGAGGCCTCTTAAGTGTAAATAAGTTCTAAATAAAATAAAATTACATAGTGCATGAATTTTTGACTTGTTATTACTGCGTAACTTTGATAGCGGTTTGATAGATAACTCAACACAAATATTTTTTTCGAAACAGCTGCTATCGGCTTTAAAAAGAGTAGAAAATAAATATCATTTTCATAAATATTCCTAATTTATCCTCTATTTTACAAAGATGGAGTTCAAACATTGCATTTAATTTAAAAAAATGACGAAAAGTTAGCAATAAAAAAAATAATCTCACCTGCACTTCAACTGCGTCTCATGCAGCATATCCGTAGCGAGCTGCTGCACGAGCGACAGCAGCGTGTGTTGCTGCAAGCGTGGCGCAAGAGTCGGCCCTGCTGCTCTACAAGCCGCTACTACCAGAGACAAGTCACGAGCCGATAGGGCCTGCTCGAAGGACTCGTTCACTTTACCCTCGCTGATTAGCTTGTTGATCATGGCTGATTTTAACTGTAAATTATAGATTATGTAAATAAATAAAATAAAAATCGATCGTAAATTCGAATAAAAAAAATCGAGCGAGGGTCCTGGTCGCGGGCAGAGAGCGCTTGCTCGAAAAATTCGTTCACTTTGCCCTCGCTGATTTTTTAACTGGAATTTGTTTGAACATTTGATTTAAAAAAGATTACAAAAAATTTGAATGAGGGCCATTCTGCGCTACAAGCTGACGAATCAAAATATTTTCTAAGTCTAGCTGAATAAATAAAATATGTTCGTGTGAAATACTTAAATACAATATTTTATTACCAATTGTTCAACAATAGATTTGGAAGGGTCAGGTGGCTGGGATGGGCTAGCGGGTATATCTTCCTCTGGTGTCTCTGGTCTCTCTGGGAACTCCGGTTTTGGCAACAGTTGCGGTGTCAGAATGTCCCATAGATTTTGGCGCCATTCCTTGAGTTCTTTTTTCAAAATCCTATCGATTAAAGGTTTTTTAGTCTAATTATAATAATTATTGATGTGCGAATAATTAATAATAATAAGAACTAGCTGTGCTAGCGTGTAAATATGTAATTTATGAATACTCAGACATAGATATGTTACAAATTTAAAACAAATTTAAGAGACGAATATATTGTAAAAAATATTGCAACGTCTTACTCTTCCAATGTCTCCTGTAACGATTTTCCGTACTCTTCTGTGCTTCGAGGATTTTCACGTTTTTCCACCGCGCGTGTGATGGACAGGGTGGTCTCTTGAACCGACTGGCAGAAGTATTCCGAGTTTCTATCTACTATGTAACATTTAATTAAATTATGTTTATTTTTCACCAAACAAACACTTCAGCTCATAAATTTAAAATACTAGCTTATCGCCCGCAGCATTGCCCGCGTAGTCAAAGCAAAACCCGCATAGTTCCCGTTCCCGTGGAATTTTCGCGATAAAAAAATCCTATGTCATAATCCAAGTTACCCTCTATGACATAGAGACCTCTTGAAATTTGCCAATACACATAGAGTCTATGTGTATTGGCAAATTTCATTAAGGACCAACAAACATACAAACTTTCGCATTTATAATATTAGGATCTCACATTCACGAAACGCATTGTGCAGTGTCCTCTTCGCCTGTCGGACCACCTTCGCCTGGAAGCTGTTCAGCACAGGCCGGTACGTATCCGGGAAGGCTTGTTTGATGCTGTTGCTGATGATAGACCTCAGGCAGTCTACCGTTGTGGTTACCACGCGGTCTTTGAACTCCTGTTGAAAGAGAGGATGATTTTGGAAGTAATAAAATAGAACGCGATTCGTGAATGGTTACTTTATTTATGAAATAACTAGCTTTCCGCCCGCGGCTTCGCCCGCGTTTTCAGAGAAAAACCCGTTCCCGTAGGATTTCCGGGATAAAAATAAAACCTATCCTATGTCCTTTCTCGGGTATCAAAATATATCTATACCAAATTTCATGCAAATTGGTTAAGTAGTTCAGGCGTGATTGAGTAACAGACAGACAGACAGAGTTACTTTCGCATTTATAATATTAGTATGGATGAAGTTTATTTTACAAGACTCTGACCATCTTCGAACTAACTAGTGGTTTCCTAGTAGGTACTCTTGTCACTAAGCATACAAAATTTCATGAGAATCGGTCAAGCCGTTTCGGAAATATATAGTAACTAACATTGTGGCACGTTTATAGAGAAGAGAAGTGGTTTTCTTTTATTATACTTACGTCACTTTGTAACAATTCAGTAACTGCATTATCAATTTCTGCATTTAGCTCTTGCGCAGTAATGGCGTCAAGCAACCTCTTGCTGGGTTCGTCGGATCTTTTTGGTGAATCCTCTTTTCTTTCCGGACTGAAAATTTATATTATAAGTAACTTATATTTAGTTAAGTACCTTTAAAATATTTTAAATTCGTGTTCGTTATACCACACAAGAACAGCTGAACAGATTTTAATGATTTTTCGGTTCGTTGGATTAGACTTTAAAAAATTTAAAAAACGAATCGACTGGGTAAGAACTTAAACGGACGAAATATATTAATATGTTGTTATTTCTCACCTTAAATTTCGTACGCGTGGGTACAATAATAATTGGATATTGTTCATTTTATGTACCACATCCATAACCTCCTGTTTCGCTGATTCTATGGCATGAACAACCGCATTTGCTTGGACTGAAAGGTTGTGGAATTGATTGCGCTTACACATTGCGAACAAAATTTACATATAAAAATTTGAATATTTTATGATGTATCAAAGCATAGTAGGTATAAGGATATTATCTTTGACAGTATATATGTAAAAACATATATGTAAAAACATAAGATAATAAGTACTTTTGTACTTACTGGACATATTATCAAGCTTTTTCATCAAAGACCTGAAAGGGCTTTCTGGATCGTCCATTATGCTATGGAAGTGCATATCGAATCGAAGCGAATCTTTTCCCGCTTCATCTTGTGGTTCCCATTCATATGAAGATTCACTGTTTGCACGATTATCAGAATAATCATGATCGTTACTGTTATTAATGTGCAGGTTTCCAGTGGATTTTGATCTGTTTAAATTAGTTTCCGAGTTAATCACCATTTTAACTTCACTTCTTCTTCTTCTTCTTCTTCTTCTTCTTTTTCAAATGGCAACTCCCGATCCCAGTGAGGACGGATTCTGCCAATGTCAAGTTTTGAACGGATGGTCAGTTTAAGTTAATGCTTATGTTAAGCGTGCTCTGTGCTGAGGAAAAATCACGGTTGAGATGATTTACTTTTTATTTACTGAAAGACTTCTTACATGGAGCTGTATAACCTGACAAAGAACAAATATTAGTTATAGACAACACAACACATCACAAAAGCATAACATAAAATAGGTATAGGTAGTCAGTGGGAGTTCAAAATTTTAGATTGTTAAAATTGATAAATTTTGATAGGATATTCACAAATGAGGTAGGGACAAGGCAAAGTAAACACTTAAAATTAGTAGGGAGGGGAACATCTGGGGGAAGGATATCCAGAAGTGAGATACGGAGCTTAGGGCAAACAAAGAATAAATGGTCATAACTTCCTTCGTCTATACCACACTCACAGAGAGAATGGTCACGAACATGAATTTTAAATAAATGATTAGGAGTGGTATTGTGACCCAAACGGAGGCGGCAAATGGTGGAAACAGTAGGCTTGTCTATATTAGGGAAACGGAAGAACCAGGGCTTACGTGGAATTGAGGGTTGGATATCTCTATAAAATTTCCCTTTGGTTGAATTTTTCCACTGACTGTTCCATGTATGATCCAAGCGATCCTTAGAAAGAGAAGAGAGATCGTGGGCATAATTAGAGTAATGCTCCAGAGTACCATGTTGAATGGCAGATTTAGCCAGAACGTCAGCTTTCTCATTGCCTACAATACCAGAATGGCTTGGAATATGTACTAAATCTACCTGAAGCCCTTTTCTGAAGCAGTTGTAAAGTGCGGATTTTATTAGAAAGATGATAGGAAATTTAGACTTTGAGCGGAAAGGGTTAGAAGTAATAGTCTGAAGACAGCTGAGGGAGTCCGAAAAAATAACTGAATTTTGGAGATTATGAGAGTCGATAAAATTGAGAGCTTCCAAGATAGCTGTGGCTTCACCAGTAAAAACAGAAGAGAGAGGGGGACATTTAAATTGTAAAATAGTGTTAGAGTTATGGTGCCATACAGCAACCCCTACAGCAAGATGTTTTGACACTTTTGAGGCATCCGTAAAAAAAAGATTATAACCACGCCAGTAGGAAGAAACCAGACAGTTAAAAGCAACATTAGAATCTGGAGCATATTTTTGAATACCAGAACTCATATTAATGTTGGGGTTAAAAACTAGTGCATGAAACGGAGTTGAATATAAAGGATGGATACTAAATTGGGATGTTGGATCCGGAAGGCGGTTAAATTTGATGAGACTTTTAAGTAGGCAAGGAAAATCAGATGGACGACGGAGGTTATTTAGAGTAAGTATTTGAAGTAGATTTCGAATTTTAGGAAGAAGGGGATGAGAGGATAATTGTATAAGCCGAAAGAAATACTTGTCTGACAGATATTGACGGCGGAGATATAAAGGAGGGTCTACACATTCTACCTGAAGGGCATTGACTGGGGTAGACTTCATGGCACCTATAATGAGTCGCAGACACTTGTATTGTATTCTGTCCAATTTTATTAAAGCTGTTTTATTGCAAGGTTCTAAGATGAACGACGCATAATCCAAATGGCTACGGATTATAGCATTATAAACTAGTTTTTGACAGTATGGATGTGATCCCCACCAAACACCAGCTAGGGAGCGTAAAACATTAATACCCTTTTCGCACTTCTGAGAAATGTAGTTAGTGTGAGCCATACCATTCAGCTTTTGGTCAAGCACCACCCCTAGAAATTTAATCTTGTTGACTACAGGGATTGAGGAGTTTTCTAGTAATATTACCGGCTGTGGGATCAAGCGTTTTTTCGTGAACACAACTACATTGCTTTTGCTGGGCGATAGTGACAAGCCATGATCGTTCATCCAATTTTCCAAATAAGATAAGGCGCTGTTAAGTCGAAAGGTAATCACATCCATATTCTCTGACGAAGTATACAATGCTATATCGTCCGCATACTGCAGAACGCTACAATACGATGGAATGGCTTTATCCAAATCCCAGGTGTATATAGAATACAATAATGGACTCAAAACGGAACCTTGAGGGAGGCCTTTAAATACATGTCTAGTAGGTGTGTCTTTAGAACAGCGTACTTGTATCGTCCTCAACATTAATAAGTTGAAGATGAAATGTATCATCCTCTCAGGCAAACTCAGCTGTAACATTTTCTGTCTGAGCACTGGAAGAAGAACATTATCGTACGCTGAAACTACATCCAAAAATACGCCAACCAAATACTGTTTATTGTGAAAAGAGGAACGAATGTCAGTTGTTAAAATACTAAGACTGTCTAATACACTCAAACCTTTCCTAAAGCCATATTGGGAACTAGCTAGGAGGCCCCTGTTCTCGACCAGCCATTCTAGACGATTTTTAATAAGGTGTTCGGTGATTTTGGCTAAGGTAGAAGACAGGGCGATTGGTCTATAGGAATTGGGGTTAAGGGGATCCTTGCCGGGTTTGGGGATAGGAATAATAAGCTGGGATTTCCAAGAGTCCGGAATAATGGCATGTAAAAAGAAAATGTTAATTAAATTTAGAAAAAAAGATTTTGTTTGATCGCCTGACTTGCAAAGAAAAGAATATGGTATACCATCAACCCCAGGGGATGAGTCTTTTAAGCCATCAAGAACCGTAACAAGTTCTTGCAAGGTGAATGGGCAATCCATACTGTCGTATGATACTAAATTATGGGGAGGACAAGGAAAATGATCAGAAGAGGGGACAAATGGAGGGGATAGTTTGTCAATGAAATCATCAAGCCAAACGTCTGAGTTGTTGGATACTCTATTTTTATCACATAGAGCTCCACGGAAACGGCGAATACTATTCCACATTAATGATGGCGGGGTTTTTGGAGATAAGCTCTCACAGAAACGGATCCAACCCTGTTTCTTTTTTTTTGATAGCACCCGTTTAGTTCGTGCTGCAATTTTCTTATAATTAATAAAGTTCTCATAAGACATACTGGAATCATATCTTAGCTCGGCTTCTTTACGGTCCTTAACTATGGCAGTACACTCATGGTCCCACCAGGGAGGGGATAGCTTCTTAAAAGACAGAGTTGAATAAGTTTTCAATGGGAAAGATTCGGTAGCAGTAGTCTCGAGACAGTTAACAAAAAGAGAATAAGATTCCAAACAATTCTCAGGTGAAGCATTTGGGAGATTACTTATTTTGGTATCAAGGGAGTTGGCAAATTTCTCCCAGTCGGCATTGCCTAACTTAAATTTGAGCAAAGGTGGGAAAGCTCTAGTGGGAACATGGACTGTGCGTGAGCAGGAGATGAGGATTGGAAAATGGTCGCTCCCATGAGTAGAGGAAAGCGTAGAACAAGAAAAGGAAGGAGCTAAGACAGAAGAGCAAATTGTTAAGTCCACTACAGTATTAGGATTTTGTAATGGGGAGACTCTACGGGTAGGAAGGCAATCGTTAATAATACACATATTCAGATCTTCAAAGAGGTCAACCAAAAGATATCCAAAGGAGTCGCAAATGTACGAGCCCCAAGAAGTATGGTGGCCATTAAAGTCACCCATAATAATAACAGGGGGAGGAAGAGAGGAGATGATTAAGGAAAGCTCTGGAATAAAACTAGGATGGGGATGAGGAACATAAACGGATAAGACTGATATATTAGCAGCTCTAGCTGCAACTGCATTAAAGTTACAGCCATGATGGGGAAGTGGAATTTGTGAAAAGGGAATACTGTTATTCAAGAGCAGAGCACAGCCAGCATAACCATCAGCTCTGTCGTCTCTAAGACAGGAATAGCCCGGAACCCTAAACCGAGAACCGGGCATTAACCATGTCTCTGAGATAGCAAGAACCAAAGGTTTATGATTGGTTATTAATTCAAAAATCTCGTGCTTCTTGGGACGGATACTCTGGGCGTTCCATTGCAGAAACACTAGATCCATAATTGAGGATTGATGAGAAACGGGATAATCTTTCGGCAACGTTGGACGGTAACTGGTGGGGATAAGAAAGTAAAGTCTCTATAAAAGATAAACACATATTAAGTAGATGTTCATCAAAAGGAAGTGAAGAGCCCGTATTAGGGAGAGCACAACCATTAGAAAGGGAGGAGGGAGGTTCACGAATGATAGAATGATGTGCATCCTTATCATAAGACTTACCCAGAGGAGCTCGGGAACGGGGGGTCTTAGTGACTGTTTTTCTGTATGAAACATTAGGTGTTGATTGGATAGGAGGATTAAATTGGGAAGACGGGAGGCTTTGGGAATGTATAGATAAAGGATTCTGTATCTGAATATTCTCAGCATAGGATCTACGAGCTGACGGGATGACTCTAGAAGCCTCCTCAAAAGATATCCCTTCAGATGCCATTAACTGCTTAATGGCCTTTTGCCTAGCTTGTTCGGGGCATTTCCTATCAGTGGCATAATGCTTACCAGTACAATGGAGGCATGTTGCATCAGACTCTAAAATTGGACAAGAGTCGCCCAAATGGGCCTGTGAGCATTTGAAACAACGTTCCTTAGAGCGACATTGGTCGCGTACATGTCCAAACCGACAGCATTTATAACATTGAATTGTGGGGTATTGGTACACTTCTACTGGCATGGAGTTGTAAAGGCAGTATATTCTTTCTGGACGAACTTGGCCTTGAAAGGTCAAAACAACGGTTTGAGATGGTGACCATGAAGTAACACCATCTATTCTAATTTTTTTATTAAGCCGTCTGGCTTTCAATATTTTGCCTCTTCCACCTGGGAAATCCACATGGCTGATAAATTCTTCCATAGACCACTCCGTAGGGACACCTTTGACAATGCCCATACGAGTGATGTGAAAAGTTGGAATGGAGGCTTGGTAATTTGAATCTTTAAGAGGGGGGAAATTTATAAAATTATTTGCGTCACAAGCGGTATTGAATTCTACAGAAATTTTATTACGTCCAATAGCTTTAACTCCATCCTTGGCTATGTTAGCTACACGATTGTTGTAAAGGAAAGATCCAAATTTGATCGGTCTGATGGTTAAACCCGCCGCAGGATCGGCCTCTGTACGGGACACATAGACAATAAAGGGACCACTGTCATTGTCGGAATATGTAATGGGATTAGACAAAATGGGATCCACATATGAACTTTGAGACGATGCGATCGCGTAGTTGTTAACTGTAACATGTCTTTTAGGTGGGATCATATCTGTATCAGCAACGGATGGCTCTGACCGTTGTCTCTTATTACTTGTATGCTCCGCTTCCATCACCTCACCCTGGATGTCAGGAGGTTTACCAGGGTCGGGAGGATCAGGATTCATGATGGGTGAGGAAAGTTAGTAAATAAACGCTTACCCCAATATATATATATAGAGACAATCACAAATTTGGTTATCACTACCAGTTTACACTAAAAAAGAGTGTTCTCAACAAGTTAATTAACAAAAATCTCAATGGCACGTGTTTTCTCCGACACAACAAAGATCGAAAAAAAAACTTTTAACTTCACGATTATGCTGTAACCTCAATATGTGTTCGCGATTTTTTTATGGATACCTTCATTTTTGTTATAATTTTTTGACCGGAAATTAATCAAAATTTTGATTGCAATATCAAAATATTTGGAAGAAGCGAAAACAAAAAATATGTTAATTAGATAGTACCTACCTAAAATGAGCAAATTTTTACGAAGTAATGGCACAGTACTGGTTCGAAATGGAAAAATAAATATTTTGTGTTTGATAGTCCATTTACAGACAAGAATAGAAACGCATTGAGCATCATATATAACAATGTTGGAGGATAAAATTGAAAGTATTCAACAAGATAGCAGGAAGTCAAACTTTGAAATTAAAAATGTGCCTTTAAAACCCAATGAAGCTAAAACGGATTTAGTAGACATGGTTCTATGCCTGTCTCGGACTATTGGATGTCAGATTAACAAGTCTGACCTAAAGGATGTCTATAGAGTACGTGCTAAAAAAGATACACCTAAAAACACTACAATAATAGTTGAGACCTCATCTACCATTTGTAAAAATGAAATGTTAAGATTGAGCAAGGCATTCAACATAAGGCAGAAAACAAAACTTTGTGCCAAGCACCTAGGCTTTACTTCATCTGCCGATACTCCTATATATATATCAAGTCAACTAACTGCCAAGGGAGCTCGTCTTCACTTTCTCGCGCGAGATTTGGTTAAACGCAAACTCTACAAGTACTGCTGGACAGCTTATGGGAAAGTTTATTTAAGAAAAGACGACAGCTCAAAAATTATATTAGTTAGAAATGAGGCACAAATCCAAGACATTTCACTCAAAGAAAAATGACTATGCCGCAACTTCCGCTATTCTTTAACATTCAGCTTGTTTATATTATTAGTTAGTTTAAGTCTTGCCTTTATTGTAATAGTAACTTCCTACTCAACCAATCAAAACATTCACACTTACACAATACAAACACACACACACATAAACAAATATTATAAACTCATTAAGTACATTTCTAAACAAACTCTCTTGTATAAAATACATCTACATGCACAACATTTCTCTCAGTCTCCCTTAAATAGGTTATTAAATTATTATATTTTATATGTTACGTCTTTATTCAAATACACTAATATTCCCTGTACCAACATGCATACACCAATCCTTTATATTCTACAAGCATGGACAGAAATATAGATACATTGCAAGATATAGATAATAGTGAAGCAGCTCGCGTCACACAGTGTGATGTTGAGCAACTATCCACACATATAATTAAAGAAAATCATGATTTAACCATAATTTCTCAGAATATTAGAAGCGTATACAGCAATTGTAATGACCTTTATATTACACTTACTCAACTGAAATGTACAGCAGATATATTGATTCTCACAGAATGTAGACTTACACCAAACAAACCTATTCCTATATTACAAGATTATGTCTCACATGCAACCACGAATCATATCAATCAAAATGACGGTGTAGTAACTTATATTAGAGATTCTTTAGATGCTACAGTAAAAGAGATTAAATTAGATCAAGCTTCCTGCCTACAAATAGAATCGAACAACTACACAATCCTAGGAATTTATCGCTCACCGTCTAATACTAACGCAGACAAATTTATAAACTCTTTAGATAGTCAATTAACCTCTTATAAATCTATTAAAAATACTATCATAACTGGAGATATTAATATAAACATAGTGGCTAAACCAAATGAAAACAATAATGAAAAGAATAATAGAATACGGTATTTAAATATGTTGACAATGCAAGGATTTTTAATTGGGCACACAATACCTACTCGCGAATCTAGTTGTCTTGATCATTTTATGTTAAATATTGAACGAAACAAAACCTGTGCCCACATAATTATTCTTAATACGTCTATAACCGATCACCTGATGATATTTTTACACTTAACTAAAATTTCGTATAATAACTGTCCTAAAACTCTAACAAAAATAAACTTTGATAAAGCTCTTATCGATCTTGCAAATATTAATATCTCAGAATTATTACACTGTGATGACCCTTGTTTATTGACTGATCATTTGATTCAAAAACTTACAACCATCATAAAAGAAAATACAGTGACAACGACTATCTCAAAACAAAAACAAATAATTAAACCATGGATTACAGCAGGTATTTTACGCTGTATAAGAAATAGAAATAAAATGCAAAAGAAACTTAAAATGGATCCTCATAACGAAATACTGAATATTACTTATAAAAGATACCGCAACCATTGTAACAAACTTATAAAAAAACTAAAACGCAATTACGAAAGACAAAATTTAGAAAAATCAACTAAAAATACAAAAAATCTTTGGAAAAACATAAACAAAATTACAAATTTAAAACAGGGAAAGTCGGACAACACAACATTATTAAAAATTAAGAACACACCCCTAGAATCAGTAAATTATGTAAACGCTTACCTAGCTAATATCGGGAATAAACTTGCGGACGAGATAGGAAAATCTAACATAGGTGTAAACACGCTTGATGACGAAGATACAAATTTAACTTCACTTTGTTTACTGGATACAGATGTTGATGAGGTTCATAAAATTATATCCAATTTAAAAGATGACAGTGCTCCCGGATGGGATGGTATCTCATCGAAATTTTTAAAATTAGCTGTAGTAGAACTGGCTCCTATTATTTGTCATTTAGCAAACCTATGCTTTCAGCAAGGTGTTTTTCCTAAACCACTGAAACGATCGATCATTACACCAATATATAAGAGCGGCAGCAAAAGTGATCTCAATAACTACAGACCGATTTCTGTCTTACCCAGTATTTCAAAGGTCCTAGAAAAACTATTAAACGTCAGATTACTTAATTATCTTAATAAATTTAACATACTAGCAAACAACCAATATGGTTTTAGACCTGGAAGATGCACAGAGGATGCCATTACTGCCTTAAGCACACATATAGTTGACAAATTAGACGTAAAAGACAAATGCCTTACTGTCTTCCTTGATCTTAAGAAGGCATTTGACACAGTTTCGGTTCATTTACTTATAAAAAAATTAGAAAAGATAGGTATTAGAGGAACTTCATTAAAATTATTTAAAGACTACCTACAAAATCGTTCACAAAGGATTAAAATTGGAGAATACTACAGCGATGACACAGATATAACTACTGGAGTTCCTCAAGGAAGTGTTTTGGGCCCTACTCTCTTTTTGGTTTACATAAACAGCCTCTGTAAACTAAAATTAGATGATGCTAAAATTTACTCATACGCTGATGACACCGCAGTAGTATTTTCGGAGAAATCATGGGATGCCGTACGACAGAAAGCTGAAGTAGGTCTATCAAAAATTGCTACGTGGTTACAATCGAATCTACTCACCTTAAACGCAACCAAATCAAATTACATTTGCTTTTCAATAACTAATAAAACTCAACCTTCTATCAACTTTAGTATTCAAATCCACAATCAATGTAATCTCACTACATGCCATTGTCCTTACATAAATAGAGTCACCTCAGCGAAATATCTTGGAATACAAATTGACCAAAGACTGTCCTGGCATCCGCAAATAGATTTAATAACATCCAGAATTAGGAAAATAACATGGACTTTTAAAATACTTCGCCATGTTGCTGATAAGGATTTGCTAAACAAAATATATGTGACACTAGCGCAATCAATTTTAACCTACTGTATACCGGTCTGGGGCGGAGCCACAAAAACAAAACTTTTGGAAGTAGAACGCGCACAACGTGCTTTAATAAAGGTTATGCATTTTAAACCATACAAATATTCTACTGAACTCCTTTACTCCACCACGGGCCTACTATCTATACGCAAACTATATATTCTTGCAACTATCCTAAAAAAACATAAGGCTATTACATATGACCCTAACATAACGAATCGTAGAAGAAGAGACATTATTCCACTGTTTCATAAAACGAACACATTATTTAGTAAGCGTCAGTACAATAGACAGTCAGAAATTTTATACAAAAATGTAAATAAAATTTTAAATATATATGGAAATCGATATAACGAATGTAAAAAACATACCTTAAAATGGCTTAAAGAAATTAGTTATACCGAAGCAGAAGACATTTTAAAAACATGTAAATAGTAGGGAGTAAAATGAAGATGTAAAATAAAATAAAAAATCACATTGTTTTTAATTCTTGTACATTACACAAACATAAACATGCGAACACACATACACACACACACATACACACACACACACACACACACACACACACACACAAACACACACATACATCCATTCTACCAATTTTAGAGTATTTTTATGTTAACATTACCTTATTTTTTAAGCTTTCTTTTAATTGTTAACGCCTAGTAATTGTTATGGAAGAGAAGCGCCTTCTAACACAAGTGAAATTTATCACTTAAATGAAGGCACTTACCTCCAACCCAAGATGAAAACTTGTTTAAAAGAAATAAACAATTTTTATTTATTTATTATTTATTTATCATTGTTTCGCTTTTGTTTCGAGAACAAAATAAGTTACTTATGTATGTCAGAAACCGTAATAAAATTTTAATTCAGAAAATATATAATAGTGTTTAGCTAAATATGTAAGTGCATTGATGGGTTGCATCTGGAGGTTTTAATTAAATAAAACAAAGAAATCAAACAGTCGTGTTTTTATTAATCAGACTCATTTCGATACAAAATAGCTTATTTAATAATTACGCTATACTTCTATAGACGTGCACCGAAGTGGCCAGACTTAATAATTAATTTTATATAATTATACACAATATTTACACGCAAAACCAGCGGATAATATTAGTGTCTTTTCTTTTTAAAAGAAAATTGAACATATTATAAAAAAAAACAAAGTAACCACAGATTAAACAAAAAAATAAAGTAATGTATTATTGTCACGTACACTAATTATCTAAACTTGTTGGCTTTTCCCAGGCAACAAAATTTTAAATGAACAATTTTATGAAAGGATAAAATATGTTATGCGTTTATATTCCTAATGTAAATGACTTTATAATATAAGATTTATATTTACTACCTATTTATTTCAAAAAGCTCACACTTTTTCTACGGTTTCATTCTACTATACTATGATCTTTTTTGTTTCAAAAATAATCGGCAAAGGTCTAATAACGATTTGTTACGTTATTATAAAAGCATAATAATTTAGGGTAAAAATAAGATCGAGAGGTACTAGAGCAAGAGCTAGAGCACCAGCTTGATATAAAAAATGAAAGCAAAAAGAATAAAAATGTTGTGTGGTTTTATGAAACCACGGTAAAAGTGAAACTTAGGCACAAAATTATTGTATTTGTACGATAATTATTATCGTACGGTTCGACCGTCACGCGACATGCGCTACACAGACCAAAAAGTTTGAGACAATGTAATAAAAGTTTCACTTTAAAAACTAAAGTTTTAGATGGAATCTATTCTCATTTCTCAAAATTTATTTTATTTTAGAAATTGTGGGAATAAAAGTAAGAAAAATAAAGATACATATTTAATTTAATGTTCGTATATTTTAATCCACATTTATATTTTAGTAAGTAATATTTTTTTATATTTATCTAATGGGAAGGAACAAAAAACTCGAGTCTGTTTTAATACTGAATGTATATTTAAGTGACACAGGGACAATTATTTACAAAAACCTCCTTTTTTGAAGTCGGTTAAAAACACTTTTCAGCGATAAACATGAATATACAGTAGAATAATGTAAATGTGGGCTGCCATGTTCATTATTTATTATTATTACACTACTGAACAATTTTACTGCAATTTGTTATGCTGATAGATGTTTTTAAAAATAGTTGTTCTTTTTAGTAATTACATGTAAATTACCAGTCTTGGCTCATAAGTTTAAAAGTTAGAATGGTGGCTTTTTTTATATCACAAGACACTAGCTAAAAAAAAAATTTTTTTATAAGCAAAATAGGAACAGCAGAATAAAGGCTTGTTGCCTATAAAAAAGTACAAAAATATTTAACTGTAATCCAGGAAAAAATCACATTAACACCACCATTAGGTCAAATCAATATAGAAAAAAATCTTTATTTAGATTCTAAATGAGGCACTTATACAAGAATAGACATATATATACACGTCTTATACTATATTTAAACAAAATATCAAAAGCAGTCAGCACAAAATAATATCAATATAAAGTCTAATCAGTTTATAACTTTTCAAATTGCCACAATCACTTTACTAATCATATCAAGTCCATTTTAATCAAGACACATTAACATCTGCACAGTTGCTTAATCTTTGACGAGATTTGGCACCCCCCAATTTTCAAAAAATCAACTACTATAACTCCATATCAGTTTCAATTATCATCATTGTCCTTCATAAACAGTTTTATTCCCTTGAACACTGTAACTTAGTTAACACTTAGTCACTGTAACTTAGTTAACACTTAGTCACTTAGTAAAATTTTGTCACTTAATTAACACTTTGTCACTTAGTTAACACTTTGTCGCTTTACACTTATGTCGAGTATCGTGCACAGGCACAATGGCAGCAAGTTTGTCAAGCGGTGTTCTTCACCAACGCCTCGGTGGCCATCAGCAGCATACGGAACTGCCTGGTGAGCCCGTGGCCAGGGTTCGCTTGAAGGAAGGACAGGATCTGCTTCTGCAGTTCACGGATCACTGTGGGTAAGTGCTCTCGGGTTACAGGGTTGGTTGTGTCCAAGTTCATGATTGCTTCTTCCAGGTATCTGTAAATGGAGGATGTAGTTAATTTATATCAAGTAAATGTTTTATTGAATAATGAGATTTTCTTGTCTTTGTTCGTCAGTTTAACATTGTAATGTATCATATTCCTTTCCGATAATGACTTTTCAAATGAAGATTACACGTATTGAAGTTTGCATTGATCCTTCATGTTGTTTTGCCCTCTAATAACACCACGAGGTTGAGCACTAGCTGGATCGCTGTTTTGCCGTCCTACTAACACACCAGCAGACTAAGCGCGAGCTGGATCGCGCCGCTGACGTCACACTCACCGCTGCTTCAGGTGCGTGTCCCGCGCCATGTCCGCCGCGAGCTGCTGCACGAGCGACAGCAGCACGTGCTGCTTCAGCCGGCAGGTGACGTCACACTCACCGCTGCTTCAGGTGCGTGTCCCGCGCCATGTCCGCCGCGAGCTGCTGCACGAGCGACAGCAGCACGTGCTGCTTCAGCCGGCAGGTGACGTCACACTCACCGCTGCTTCAGGTGCGTGTCCCGCGCCATGTCCGCCGCGAGCTGCTGCACGAGCGACAGCAGCACGTGCTGCTTCAGCCGGCAGGTGACGTCACACTCACCGCTGCTTCAGGTGCGTGTCCCGCGCCATGTCCGCCGCGAGCTGCTGCACGAGCGACAGCAGCACGTGCTGCTTCAGCCGGCAGGTGACGTCACACTCACCGCTGCTTCAGGTGCGTGTCCCGCGCCATGTCCGCCGCGAGCTGCTGCACGAGCGACAGCAGCACGTGCTGCTTCAGCCGGCAGGTGACGTCACACTCACCGCTGCTTCAGGTGCGTGTCCCGCGCCATGTCCGCCGCGAGCTGCTGCACGAGCGACAGCAGCACGTGCTGCTTCAGCCGGCAGGGCGGCCCGAACACGCGCGTGGGTTCAGCTCCCCTACAAGCACCAACTACGAGGCTCAGGTCTGATGCGGATAGCGCGAGCTGGAACGCGCCGTTCACGTCGCCATTCATTATGAGCGATTGGATCTGGCTCACTTGCAACTGTGGAACGAATGGAGTTGTAAGATACTTGTCATAAAGGGAGATGATGATGGTGGTTCATTTAGATTTTAGAACAATGTAAATTTTGTGTGACATACATAATGTTAAACGACTGAGGCAGCGAACTACTGAACATAAAACTAAAATACATTTACAATAACTTGTTGTCACTAAAACTGCTACAGGTACAGAGTTGTAACTTGAGAAAGAAGTGTTATGTAGTACAGAATGTTTCTAGATGTAGTAAGTATTATAATTCTCACAAATTTCAAATCTATTTCATACAAATTCGAAACATAAGATACTAGATTATTGCAAAATAAATTCTACAATAATAGTTAAACATATTATACTCTGAGTAAATATGGCAAGGACTCTTGGACACAGTTTCGGGGCATGTTTCGGGAGCTTTTCTGAAATCGTTATTGAGTTTTATAATAATTTATTTTGAGAATTTAGAATTATTTTGTTTCGAATTTTTAAAAGAAAGAGCATTTTTCAACCAACAATAAAGAAAATTACTTATTTTTATCAAAAGTAACAATGCTTCAATAATCAGTTTTAGTAATGTAATGGGCACTTTTAACTGCCATAAAATTTTTAAAAACAGAAAAAAAAATCTCAAAATTGCATTTTCACGTACAAAAACTTCCCTACCACCACCACCCTACGACACATTTTAGAACCTAAAAAATCCCAAAAAAAACTATCATACAAAACAAACAAACAAACAAACAAACAACGCACCTGTCTATCAGCCAATGAGAGTGCAGGCGTGGCGGGCGAATGCGCGCGTGAAGCTTGCGCAACACTACGCGCTTGTTCACGCCACCAACTCATCTCCTTCTCTAATACGCTGTAAAACAATATAATTAATATCACAAAATAATTTATTGGACACCATAGAAACAAGTAAAAAAAATTATGATTAAATCAAATCAAACTAAAATATTATTTACTGTGCACCACAGATATAAGTACAAAATATTAGAATAAATGTCAACAAAAGAGCTACATTACTGTGTCATCCGGCTCGAAGGACCAGTAAATATGTGATTTTTTAGTGGTTAGGTGCATTGCAGATGGCATTGGAAATGTGGGTGACGGTGACGTACTTTATTACAAATAGAAACGATTATTAAATATCATATTATGTAATATGCTTGTACGACTTGCTAATATAGAATAAGCTGCAGTTGGCGCTCCCTGTGCGAGTTCAGCTGTGTAAACTGTCCCTCTGCAGCTCCGTTAACTGGTTGTTTAATGAACCGCTGCGACTGCGTTTACTGTACCGCTGCACATGCGTTAATTGTACCTCGGTAGCTTCATTAACTGTGGCCCTGCAGCCGCGTTAACTGTAACACTGCAGTCGTGTTATCTGTACCCCTGCAGGCGCATTAACAATACCATTGCAGCCACCTGTACCTCTGCAGCTGCATTAGCTGTATCCCTGCAGCTACTCACTGTACCCGTGCAGCCGCGTTAACTATTCCCCTGCAGCTGCGTTAACTTTGCCTTTGCAGCTGCTCTTACCTATGGGCCACCTCCTGCAGCTGCGCGGCGAAGTGCTGCGGGTGCAGCGGCGCGGCGCGGGCCAGCGCGTCCGCGTGCTGCTCCAGCGCTGCTCGGAGCGAAGCAGCCGCTGCTGCGCCGCCGCGTTCCGCTGCTGCACGCGCTGCCGCTTCCGTGTTCGCTGCAACTGTTATGATGACAAATTTTAAATAAAATCTCATTTTTTTACAACATCAAACATTACAGAATTTAAATATTGATTAAAATTACTATTCGTGAACAAATATTTAATACTACCCGCAATTTTGGGTGCAAAATTTATTTCACTTATAAACTTTGCGTTTAATATAGGCTGAGCAATGATTTTTATACAACACGCACTATGTATTCATTTAAATTTAGCCCATAATCATTCATCAATCTACCCGCAATCTTTATTCAACTACACTACTTATGGATATTTTTACACGAGATCAAAAAGTGTTCTAGGAGTGAGTACTACATTATATACCCAATAAGTGAGTAATACATTATAATATAATACACAAGCTTTCAACCCGCGGCTTCACCCGCGTTTTCAAAGAAAAACCCGGATAGTTCCCGTTTCCAAGGGATTTCTGGGATAAAACCTATCCTATGTTTTAATCCAAGTTACTCTTTATGCTAAATTTTATTGTAATCGGTTCAGTAATGTTTGCGTGAAAGAGTAACAAACATACACATCCATCCTCACTTTCGCATTTATAATATTAGTAGGACATGTAACATACACTCCTTGGTGCCGGCCTGGAACGCCTGGTTGATCTGGCGGAACACCTGCGCGTGCGCCTTCTCCATGAGCGGCAGCGCCTGCTCGAGCAGCGCGTCCCGCAGAGCAGCCCGCGCTGCTTCACCCACCGCGCCCGCCACCAGGCTGCTCAGACGGTCCGCTAGCACCTGTGTAACAAACATTTTAATAAATACGAAACATTTTGATCGGACTGAAGTTAGGCGCGAGTCAATGAGTGGAACGATCCCCAACAGCTCTAACCACTAGACTGAAATGTCTGCTAGGACCAGTATAACGTAACATTCTTTTAACGTGATAACGTTTTTAAAATCGTTTTAGTCAGGTGACATGTTCAGAAACTTGTGTCACACCAAAACCTCACGAGCGCGATCGCAGGTATAACGAGAGAGAGACGGACCGATCTCCCGTCTCATCTCGAGCGCTGCCGTCATCACGTAAACATCTCGATCGTAAACCTACTTTACAAACAACCAATTTTTTCATGGATACAATAATGCGGAAATGGTCCGCTAGCGCCTGTATGTGATAATTTAATTAATAAGTGTATGTAGGTTCGTGACTAATCACGTTACTTACAACAAAATCAAACAATGCTGAAATACACACAAAAAATGTGTAGTATACTTATAATATACTTTGATTTACAAGCTGCTCATAAATTTGAGTGCATATATAGATCAGATTAAAAATTACATTTCACACTGAATAATTTGAAGAAAAAAACAGATATTAAAAAATATTTTTCAATCATCCGTGTTTTATCTGCAGCAGCAACAGTGGTTATATCATGTTTCAAAAATTGTACTTGTATTGTATGCTAACCCACACGTAAATTACAAATGTTACTGTTCGAGTAGCACCAAGAATTAAGTGCTACTTAAGTTATGGACTATGGTAGCCCAACATTACCTTGCTATTAGCGATCTTGTCGATATTAGTCCGCAGCATCTGATCAGTAGCGGCCAGCTTGGTAGCAACTTCCCGCTGTAGGTTAGTAGATAACTGTTCCAATGTCCGAGTAGCACCAAGTCCTGCAGCTTGTGCAGCGCTTATACCGGCTGATTCGCCGATACGAGCTATACGTTCCCAGCTGTAAGAAAATATGATAAAAAAATCCTTATTTATATGCTATTAACAAATTTTAAGTAACATAATTGTTAAAAATTTTGAACACGCATATACCCGCATATAAATTAATTTATGTTGTTGTGTAAGTTATGTTCGTTAAAATACCCTCCAGGATTTGTGTGGACGTATATTACAATGTGTGTGCTCAGACATGTACAACCGTAAATATTAAAAAACCATTTAAAAAATGCAATTCTGTTTGTCTGTATCGGCGAAAAGTTATCATAGAGTTAGACCAATAGTAGTTCAAGAGTTAACATTAAGGATAATATTATACTATATTAAAAAAAATTCACTCCTAAAAAAATGTTAAAAGCCCGTCTGCGGTTATTTCTCTTGTAAAACACGGACGCCCACAAGCCTACTACCTATATGATTGTTTGATTTAACGCGAATATTATTATTCATTATGAGATTAAATGGATTTTAAATGCGATTTATTCATTATATTATTATTCCGACGTTTCGCACACTTTGTAGCGAAGGTCGTCACGATTAAGTGCGTCAACATAATGAATAATTCGCGTTTAAAATCAGTTAAAATCCTTAACAAATACACAAATAACATTACCCATTAGCAAACGCCGTCTCCATAGCAACATTAGCTTGTTGCGTGTGCTCGTGCAGCACGCGCTCGAGCTGCTCCCGCGCACTGCGCGCTTCGCCACGCGCCGCGCGCACTTCGCGGGACTGCGCTGTTACCAGCTCTGGGAACACCATAAAGAATAGTTTATTAATTAGGGGGAAATACGGGCTTATTAATGTGAGAGGGTAAAGTCCAGTCGTGGAGCAGGTAGAATTTCGTACAATGACCTCTTTACCTACTGACAGTGGTCACAAACATTTTTGAATGAAGTGCAGTTTACACGAAATATTTAGAGGAGAAAATGTTTTTTACTAACTTATTAAATAAATGTATTTTATTCATTTACAATACTTATTAGTTACAGTTTAATTTTTTCAATAACCACGATATATTATATGATACGTTTTGTCGTGACTCAAGGTCAATAGAAAAACCACATGCAATCAAGAACAAACCTTACGCTCTCAGGTTAAAGGTTTACAATCCCCGAGGACGGCGGTCATTACGGTGCGAGCAAGACACATTATATTTACGCGGGAGTGACAGTGACAGGTAATAACAGGTTAATGTACGAAATTCTTCCTAGTTCGCGTTCGGACTTTATATATACACACACACACACCATCTCATCACCTCCTGCTGTTACCAGTTCTGGGAACATACGCTTATCATAGCATGTGTGCAGTGACTGTAGGGCGGTGTAGGTGTGTTCGGTGAGGCGGGGTGGGGGTAAGAAAGAGCACGAGTCAGAAGTTAGAAAGAAACAGAACGGTCGGTACTCTCCCCAACCTCGCCGCGCACATACACAAACAGCCCGACAGCCACTGCACACAAGCTATAATAAGCACTCATATAAACACGCATACATGCCCACTTATACATACGAAAGGGATATTTTTATCAATATATCCCCCACACGCACACACACGTACACGCAATGTCGTGAAGAACCACCATAATATTGGCCATCACCTGTTACGCTCATAAACGACAGTAATTACGCATTTCTAAAATTAACACATTAAATTGATTTCAAACAAAATCCATTATCAAATGAAGAAATAATAAAGACTTGGATGAAGAAAGAATTAATACATTTTTCGAACAATTTCTTTAACAAAAATCAGCCGATCTGATGGAAATCAGTACAATTAATTAACCTGTACAATTATATACCTGTCAATTTATCAATCTTCTGTTCGAGCGCATCTAATTTAGCTCTCGTGACGTCATCCACAGGAACAGGCGGCGCCGGTAGCGGTTGGCTTGTTTTATCACTAGAGGCCTTCCTTTGATTGGCTTCTGTGATCTGAGCTAGCGATATTTGAGGCCAGGATACGTCGCTATCTGTAAAATGATTGATTTGTTATGTATTGAGGTACAATGAATAAGCAGATTTACAGAAAAATTGTCCAACACAAAACTCTGCTTACGCGTTTGTTAGGCAGAGTTTTCTAATGAGCGTATACAATACATTTTGAACTTTACTGCCATGAAATATGGTGCTTATTTGAATGGATATTTTGAACAACGCCGATCGGACATTTTTTGACGACCTTTTAATAGATAATTGTGAGTGTTGTTGTTTTTACTACTTCAAAATCTGATAGAATAAGGATTATTAATTATGTACATATAATTAATAATTATATTAAATATATCTCACTCGAATGTTGTAATTTGGCAGGCGGCGGTGGTTTCTCGGGCGACACGTACAAGTCTGCAGGGAAAGTTGTTTCCCCCTCCACGGGGGATGGTTGAGACTCTTCTTCTTCTTCCTCCTGTATAACATAAATAAAATATACAATAACATTAAAATATATTTTTTGAACTCATAAAATGGTACAATATGTCAATGTAAGGTGGCATGATTGAACTATCGTAAGCGAAAAAGAGGCTAATTAAAATAGGCAGTAAATGTGGCTAATTAGCCACTTTTCTTCATGCCAATCCTGGATGGATAATTACTTATATCTACACTTTTTTATATATTATGTGAAATCTATGCTAATATTATAAAGCTGAAAAGTTTGTTTGAAAGCGCTAATCTCAGGAACTACTGGTCCGATTTTCTTTCGGTGTTAGATTGCCCATTTATCGAGGAAGGCTATATATACCTAGTCTGGTCATAAGTTCTGTCACATATGTTTTATTGAATAAACAAAAAGTTACTTTTATATATTTATTGTTTTATATGTGGCAATAAAGCTTACATATTACTTAATAATTTCGTATAAAAATTATTCAAAATGGCATCCATGTTATGCGATACAAGCTTTCAACCTCCGCGGCCAGTCGTCTATCGCAGCACGCATCATGTCCATGTTTATTTCAGCAGCTACTTTAATAATGGATGCTTTGAGTGACTCCAAATTTGGGTGGGATTTAGCGCAGGTTCTCTCCTCTAAATATAACCAGATTTTATAATCCAGAAGATTCAGGTCCGGGCTAGAAGTTGACCAATCTTCATGACGAATGATGTCAATCTGATGGGCGGCCAGCCAATTTTGGATACTCTTGGCTTTGTGGGCAGGTGCTGAGTCCTGCTGGAATACCCAGTGCTGATTTTTTAACATGGTCTGAGAAGGAGGTTTTACGAGGTTTGTCAGGACCGTATTTTGGTAAACACTGGAACTTATTTTCACACCCTTTTCACAGAAAAACACCTCTGTTAGGATAAAATAAGACACTCCCAGGAAAACCATTACTGATAAGGGGTGATGGCCGCATTGGACTCGAAATACACGTTGACACGCTTCTTCACTACTGTGGGTATACACTTTGATATTCTGTTTGTTGCAGCACTCCTCCACTGTAAAAATTTTTTCATCTGAAAACAGGATTTCACGATACATTTTTCTCGCGTATCGTTTAAGTAAAGCGTGACATTTATCCAGTCTTAATTTCTTCAGGCGTGTGTTAAGAAGATGCGATGTTTTTCTACAATAAGCCCATAGTCCTAGGTCCTCGTTCAACACCCTTTTAACTGTGGTACTGCTAAGGCCCATCTGCAGTGCTAACTGTTTTCGATTTCGGACCGGACTTTTTCTTATTCGCACCTTTACTGCATTTATCACTGCTGTCGTCCAAATCGTACGACAAAGACCACTTCTATTCCTATCTTCTACTATTGAATGTTACTTAAATCGTTTTATAGTGCAAAAAAAAAATCTCTGTGTTATTTGTAAATTTTAAAGCAAACTGAAAATTTCTCTTGGCGCGTAACCGCTACGATGCAGAGCGAGAACAGCGACTCTGTCTTCTTTTTGCGTCCACTACATTGTAACAAATACGTTAGTCTACTAAAGTGTGTCGTTTTTTAACGCGTAAAATAATCAAAAATCGAACGTGAAAAAGAAATTTGCGGTAAACATTAAAAATTTGAAAATCTGACATAATGACAGAACTTATGACCAGACTAGTTATATATCATCACGCTCAGACCAAGAGAAAAAGGAGAGGAGCACTGCGGGTAAAACCGCAGGGCACAGCTAGTCTAATATAAATCCAAGAAACTTTTCATAAAATAGTATTTAATAGAAAACTGACCTTGTAATAGTCATTGTGCGACATAATCTGCTGCACTTCTCTACTTGGCGATGAGCCGCCCGACACCTGCTTGACCGATCCCTCGCTAACTAACACCTCTTCTTCGCATTCTGTGCAAATTAATAAATAAAATCTTATTTAATACCTATTAAAATCACACAACATATCGACGACAGCGACAAGGTGATTGCACAAAGTCCAAAAACCATAGAAAGAAACAAACAGATCATTTATGTAGAGACTGTTTTGTTTTGAAAAGTGTTACATAGTGCACTGCACAGCTGACTGCTGACTTAATAAGCATTCTTTATAATAATTGATTAAAATATATTGATAATCTAGAAACTCCGGTCGGAAAACCGAGCAGAGAGGTGTATAACTTCATCTTTAATTATTTTAAAGTAGATCTACGGCTGTAGAGCTCGTAATTCCCGTAAAAAAATCATACAACATAGACAAAGTGGTGGGCGTTTAATAATATCTAATGAAATATCACTTACCAGCAGCCAATAGGGGATTGCCGTTCTCTTGTGCTGTGACAACCACTTCCTCTTCGTCGCGTTTGCCTGGCGAACTGAAATAAAATATATATAAATATTTTATCCTATCAAACTAGCTGAATAAAGCAATATTTGGATGTTTGGATGTATAGAAAATTAGGTTCAGAGATGTGTATTCAAATAATGTTACAATTCACTTGTTCCAAAAGCATGCTATGAATAATATTGTAAGATTTATTTATTTATTTATGACACTTTATTGTACAATACCAGTAATAAGATTTTATTGTTTTTCAATTAAAGTGCATTCAAACAAAAAATAAAAGATAGATGCATGATTTTTGAAGTGAAACTTCTTTATCGGGGTTGGAAAAAAATTTTGTGTAACATTTTTTCGTGACGCGTGACATTTTTCCGTTACGCGCCATCTTTTTCTATCACGCGACATATAAGGATAATAATAATGCGAGCGAAGCGTGTAGAACACTAATTTATTACCTAAAGGCATCTGGTGTCATCAGATTCAACTGCGGCATGCTGCTCGGCGATTCTGGTCGAGGATTGATTAGGCTATTTGGTTGTGGCTGCAAATAATAATAGTAATTATTTTACACATTTTATCTGGTGAGTATCATCCGAGAAATATTTTACATGCTATAAAAGTAATAGTGATCAAATATTAAAATATTGATCCACAAAAAATACTATCTGTTTCATGCATCTCATAATAGATTGAACAAAAATATTAATAATTCATTATACAGTACAAAGTTTGTATTGAAGTCTATTTATCATTTTGCCATTCAAGCCTACATAAGTTGATTCTCTAAAAATCGCTAAAAATTTAGCCAAATCTCGACACTATACCATAAATAAATCACATTTAAACCCGTTAAATCGACCCACCTGCGCTCTCATCAGCAAATTCTTTAGTTGCTGCGTCTGCTGCTGTAAGATATTAGCAGGCATCTCATCCTCTGCGGGCTCTTCTAGTGTTAGACTTTCTACATCTGCGTCTAGTTGTATCATGTCTGTAAGAGAATAGTGTTATAAAATTGTTGGACTTGTGATCCAGGTGATCATATTAGATAGAAGTAAATGTTAAAATTTTTATAAAATCGTGTGGAAATAAATTAATGTATATTGTTTTAGTTTTTTTTTTATTAATTCACTCTCTTTATTGAAAAAGTGAATAAATTAGTCGAATTGATAAAACTTAATAAGAAAATTGCTTTCAAGAATATTTTTTTTTTGTTTTGAGAAGAATGTATGTGTGTGTTCCAACCTTAGATCATTAAGTAATGGATGGAGCACGCTGGCAAATGTTCTAACTAAACTTTCTGCCGGTTTTGGTGCGGGGAGGGTAACTCACACTTTGAAACACAATCACACATTCACAAAAATAATTTGTGTCTTTACAAACTCAAACTATTACAAAATGGACAGACTAGCATGTTTTTGCACACATACATCGATTACACAAAAAAATCTCTATAAGTACATATACGTAATAATACAATCGCTGTAAAGGGATGTAACCATATCGATATTACAAAAATAATAATTTTGTTGAAATTAGAAATAACATTAATATTATATTCATAAAAAATACTACACAGGTCATTTGTAACGTTTTCATCATTATTATATGCATACGAAAAAACAATAAAACGCCATTTTATTTGTATTTAAATATGTATTTATTCAACACATCACATATTATATTCAATAAAATAAACATCGGGCCAGAAATTTTTATTATTTCTGTACCGAGGTGTCCATTCTGATTTTCTCCCACAGCATTCAATCCACCTTAGCCTTAAAGCAGGATTTTTTGTAAATCTGAAATATACGCAATATTCGTACATACATATAAACAAAGTAGCTGCTCCGCGCGGTTTCACCCCCGTGGCTCCACTCCTGTTGGTCGTAGCGTGATGATATATACCTTCCTCGATAAATGGGCTATCTAACACCGAAAGAATTTTTCAAATCGGACCAGTAGTTCCCGAGAATAGCGCGTTCAAACAAACAAACAAACAAACAAACTCTTCAGCTTTATAATATTAGTATAGATTACATAATATAAAGGTTACAAGATTAATATTACAAAAAAACGGCTAAATGCGAGTCGGACTCGCGCACGAAGGGTTCCGTACCATTAAAATGTTCTGCCAGTTAAAAGTAACCGAGCGTAAATTTTAATAAATACATATATACATTATACAAGACTTACAAAATAAACATTATACTCCTTTTTATGCAGTTGTGTAAAATTTTAATATAATAAAGATTAATTCTCATCTCATTTCAAATTATACTTAGAAAAATATTTTTTTATCGACGTTCAAGTTAAAAGCAGTCCGTCACTAAGAAAGTCGTAAAAATTTACGACCTTTTAAGCGACGAGTTTTTAAATTCAACTCTATCACTAAGTTCATAAAGATTAAATTTGAATTTCTCTTCAAGATAGTCTCGCTACATCACTTTATAGTCTCGTGGGGAGTGCGGTTCAATATCGCGTTCTAAATTCAACTTTATCGCTTAGTTCATAAAGATTAAATTTGTATATTTTCTCTTCAAGATAGTCTCGCTACATCGCTTTATAGTCTCGTGGGGAATGCGGTTCAATATCGCGTTTTAAATTCAACTTTATCTCTTAGTTCATAAAGATTAAATTTGTATATTTTCTTTCCAAGATAGTCTCGTGAGGCCGCATCAATGATCGAGTACACACATGACTCGATTATTTGTCTTGATCATATCGCTAAACGATACATCGACGATTATTAGAAATTGCATTTAATTAGAAATGTACGTTAAAAAAATAAAAAAATATACACAAATGAAAGGTTATTCCATCTTTTTTAATATTCGACATGTTTGAATTGCTTCTGCAAGACTTGACAGTGCAAAACGGCATTTTTAGCGGAGCACTCGCAGACGTCCTTTCGATGTTTTACGAATACGCAGAGTGTTCGTAATCGATTACGCAAGTAGTTTTTATGAAAGCATAAGATTTTTCGATTCGAATAATCTTATACCTCGGCAAAAGGGGAAACGCCTGCGTGTGTTATCCATTACTTAATGATCTAAGGTTCCAACACACCGTTACCGTGCGAATGGCTCGTGACTGCGCGGTGCGTATGAGTGCGTGCGTGTACGCATATGTGCGTTCCCGCGTAATTGTATTTGTGTGAGCGTGTTGTTTATGACTGCATGTGAGTGTGTATGTGCATATTTCCATGCGTGTGTGTATATTACCGTGCGTGTGTGTCTCAGGCGCGCGGTGCATATACAGCAGGTCGGCCTCCTGCAGGCCCTTGGGTTGCACGAGATATAATCGTAGCCGTGTTCGTTTTGCACCTGCGCCTATATCCGCGCACGTTATGTCGTTGTCCTGTTGATAAAGATAAAAAATTTATTATACAGGATGTTCCTGTAGATAAGAATTTTAATTATACAGTGTGTCCCAGATTTGTTGTGCTATTGTATTTTGGATGGTGATTATATAAAACACTTGATCACAGTACACCGAATCTTTTGCACCCTGTATAACATTACACAACACTTAAACAAAAACAAAAAATCTCCACAATTTCATTGTTTAAAACAAATCTTCAATACAGCACAGCACTTTATATAAATTTAACATAGTTTTAACTTTTAATCACTCAAAAATCACTTTTTTACTTATCAAATTTTACTTACATGTAAGTCAAAGTGAGTTGGTGAGTCGTCAGCGGCTGAACCGTTCCTGTGGAAGGGGTCTTCGCACCGCGACTCGCATTTAACTGCCTGCTCCTCTGTAGGACAAATAAAAAAATCACATACCAAATGTGTTTGAGTGTGTGGACACACATACATAATATGATATTTTACTCATACAATTTTTGATATATATAGTTCTTTGGAAGTCTATTATGCGAATATTTTGTGCATACAAAAATATTACATAAATTTAATAGACTGATTAAACTCATATGACTCATATGAGTTGAATCAGTTCTTAGATTTTTCATGAGTAAGCAAAATATTTATCAAAAATGCATAAAAGGGCTATATTGTATGTCACTACATAGTATAAAACAAAGTCGCTTTCCCTGTCCCTATGTCCCTATGTCCCTTTGTACGCTTAAATCTTTAAAACTACGCAACGGATTTTGATGCGGTTTTTTTTTAATAGAGTGATTCAAGAGGAAGGTTTATATGTATAATAACATCCATTAAATAGTGGAGAAGTACTGTTATTTTTGAGGTTTCTAATGTGATGTCGTAAAAAATTACATTTTTTTCCGCTTACATTGCAAACGCAGGCTGAACCCTACGAGTTTTATCAAAATAATGTACTAAGTATTATACACATTGAAAAGGTCAACAGAAAAGTCTGCGATGGTATATGTCTATCTCTTATGGATAACCCACAATAACTTTTTTTGTCATTTACTTTTTACGACAAATAATGGCTAATTTTCTATGTGATTTTAACCAATACAGCATTAATCCTTAACCAATTAAATACCTTGAATACATTGTTCATTTAATATAGATCTATATGGCCCTTTACACCGAATGATTTAAGTGAATATTTTCGAAGATATTACAGATTTAAAAATTGCGGGACGTAGCGTTTGCGGTACCCGTGCGAAGCTGGAGCGGGCCGCTATGTTTTTATATACAACGTTCACAGTTTTTCTGTAGGTAGTGTATTTAGTATCAGCATTGCACCCGTGCGACGCCGGGGCGGGTCGCTAGTGTTTATATATGAATTTATAACCGGCTAGCACAATATACAGTATAGTACATTCTATACATAATTTTATTGTCATGAAAATATATACATCCACTAGGAAATCAATGTTCAAAACGTTAAACACCCACCGGCATCCACAATACAGAATCCCAGCACTTGATACGGCAGCAGAAACTCGGCCACACTGCGACAATACGCGGCGCTATCCCCACCATCTCTAGCCATGTTCAGCACATATAGACTCCTCGCTTTGAAGTCCGACAGTAACAAGTAATTAGCACTGATATCCAGTTGGGCCTTCATCCCGAGGGCCGGTTCTGATCCTAACGGTGGTGTGAAGGTGATGCTCTGGAGACAGGTCCACGATTTGCAGGACCAGATCTTTATGTTTGTGTTATTGTCTGCCCCAGTTACCGCGAACTTCCAGAATTGGACGCTGTAAGGTAAAAATTACGTTAGGACAAACGAAGTTCGATCTTCTGAATATATTTCAAAAAAGAAAAGATAGTGTGTGTGGAGCACACGTTTCAGAAGTGAAATTTCTTTTGCAAGATTCAAAGATATCAAAATCGTCGCCTTACTCCATGACGCGACCTTGAAATTTAACTTTCAAAGCGCCTAAAGAAGTTCGCTTCAACAACTATGTACATATCTTCAATACTCATCAATTCTCTTGAAGTTATTCTTTGCGAAATGTTACATCGGAATGTAAGATAAGCATTGAATAAAGTCACAATTTTTAACTATTGCATTTATTGCACGCCTCATAAGCGAAGCGTTGAGGTGGGTACTACTGTCACTTCGCGCAAAACATCTGATTTTTCAAACTTAAAATGTCTTTATGTATCATACTTTGCACTTGTAAGATAATACATACACACACATATTAAGAAAAAACACTATTTTTAACGTTCATGATATTTTTGATGTCATTTTTGTTATTTAAACTAGTTAAAAAACAGTTTAAAAAAGTTCTGTCTTGGACGTCCGTGTGTCTGTATGTGCGGATCCTTTTTCTTGTTAACACGATAGCGACCGAAATACTTTACTAATCGAGTCTTTTTTTTTCTCTTACGCTTGAGTATGCTCAGGAATAGAACCCTTTCATTTTTCAGGGTCTGATTCGATGTGGTTTAATTGTTATTAAATAAACAAAAATAATAATTAATAAATATTTATTAAAAAAAAATTATGAGGCGTGCACTTTTGGATTTTCCAAATTATTTTTGAACTATATTTGAATTTAGAAAACTTAATTACTTACTCAGCATTATAATTTTTGTGGTTGTCCAAAAAGAAGAGGCAAGTGAGCGGCTTGCCTTCGTGCGGCTGCCACTTGTGCAGGCAGCGGGGACTTGTTGAACTGTTTATGTACACCTATAGATTTGTTCAGCTACATTAATTCGGATTTTAATTAGATTTCTTTTTTTGTCTATAGGCAAGCGCTTGACCACAAGATATGGGATAGGCAACTGCAGGATTGTTTTGTTCTTTGTATTCGCTATGTATTGAATTTCAAATTAGATTCAGATGATATTAAAAAAAAATAGTATAATTTTATAACGTTGTATGAATGCAACTGCTCTAATTCAAGGATTTTTAAAAATAAATTATTAATTACGAAACATTTAATGCACCAAACCAACTTACTTTCGCATAATAATACAAAAGTAATTTTATTATCGCTTTCGTTGACACAGTTATATCCAAATAAATTTTACACATCTCATCTTATATATATAAATCTCGTGTCACAATGTTTGTCCTCAATGGACTCCTAAACCATTTAACCGATTATAATAAAATTCGCACACCATGTGCAGTTCGATCCAACTTGAGAGATAGGATAGTTTAAACATGTAGGTACCACGGGCGAAGCCGGGGCGGACCGCTAGTACAATATAATGTGTAACACCCTGTATCCCACCCACCTGCGCAAACATAACATAGCCATCATCCGCCGCGGTGGCCAGCGCAGTCCCATCGGGCGAGAAGGCCGCCGCCCGCAGCGGGGCCGCGTGCGACCCGGCCGTTCGGCCCGCGCCCCGAGCGAGCGCGGTGCTCGCTGCCACTGAGGGCGTAGCCCCCGTGGGCGTGACCAGTGCGCATACTTCGCGCACGTTCCACATACGCGCTGTGAATAACATTTTATGTTTTAGCTGGAAATCGGTGATTGGCACGCGTGGTAAAAAACTACTAGTAAATGTAGCTTTAGATAGTGAAGTAGAATTTAGAGATTACTATCTCCAGGTTATAAATCATAACATAAATTCACTCCTTTGCGACGTGAAAGAAGGACAAACACAAGATTATTATTAAAAAAACAAAATACCCGACTGCACACTAAATAAAGGGAAATTTAGAAAAAATATTATTATGTCTTTATCCCGTGGGACTTTTAGGATAAAATGTATCCTATGACACTCCCGTAATCAAGACAAATCTAACGATACCTCATACATCAAAACCCATCAAGCCGTTTAGGCTACAGGTGGTCACAAAGGAAAAGACATACATACATACTTACATACACTCGAAAAACATTACCCTCCTTCTTTGGCAGTCGGGTAAAAAAACACATCTCCGCATTTATAATATACTAGCTTCCGCCCACGACTTTGTACGTGAATCCCCGTTTTTCCCCGTTCCCGCAAAAATTTCGGGAAATCCTTTCTTAGCGGATGCCTACGTCCTAACATCTACCTGCATGCCAAATTTCAGCCCGACACGTCCAGTGGTTTGAGCTGTGCGTTGATAGATCACTATATCAGTCACCTTTGAGTTTTATATACAGTGTAAACTCTATATAACGTCACTTATGGGACCGTGCATTTTTCGACGTTATAGAGAGTGGTCGTTAAATGGAGAGAAAGGGAAAATTGCATGATTGGTCCAGAGACAGGAATATTATTTTGACATTGCCTATGAAACCATGTTATCATCGCTTGATCAAGGTCTTCATATTGAGGTTTCTTCAATTTTTTGGCAGATCGCCCATCTTCTTCGGCATGCAGAATTTTTTCTTTATTTTTCTACGACTGCATTTCTGAGAATCTTCGGTATGTCAGTAAAAAAGAATGTAAACAACTACATTTTCATTGATTTCGGCAACTTAGCCAGTACTTCTTAGTCCTAGTTCCTAGTGTTAATGTCTTATTGTGGTCGTTAATTAGAGTGAGCGTGATGCTATATGGAGTGTATTATTGTATAGACAACAATATAAACCAACCAAAGTCGAGAAATCTTGACGTTATACGGAGTTTGACGTTAAATGGAGTGTCGTTATATAGAGTTTACACTGTATATAATATATTATGACAGGATAAGGATATTGGTTATAACAATCAAAGAGAGACCTGTGCCTCAACATTAATTTCACACTTTATATAATATTAAGAACAATTTATAAACATCACTCACATTGCAATAAAAGCAGGTTGATGTGATACATTTTTATACAAAAAACTGAATATTATTATTTTTTATAATGTTTGTTAAATGCCAAAGTATTAAGAGAAAATTGTGTGAACTTAAAAATGCATGCACAGCAGTTTTTCTAGAAAAATACCACTAGTATATACAACACCTATCGAACTACTTACCAACATTAGAATGTGTGGTCAGCAGCATCTTAGCGACATCGTCATCTGTGGAGTCATCCTCTTCGTCAGGTATGTACGGGCACCACGCAAGGAGATGGGCAGAACCACCCATGCCAGTGTCCTCTTGAATCTCCACCATTAGTGTACATCTGAAAATTTTAATCCATACTAATATTATAAATGCGAAAGTAACTCTGTCTGTCTGTCTGTTACTCAATCACACCTAAACTACTTAACCAATTTTCATGAAATTCGGTATGGAGATATTTTGATACCCGAGAAAGGAAATAGGATACTTTTTATCCCGGGAAAATGACGCAATCCCGGAAATCCCACGGGAACGGAAACTTAGCGGGTTTTTCTGTGACTGCGCGGGCGAAGCCGCGAGCGGAAACCTAGTAGTGAATAAATGAAGTTGCTTTTTCTTAGAATATTCTTTTGTCACAATTTTCACGAAAAAAATATTTCAAATAAGGCTAAGTGCTCACTTCTACATTACATGTTTATTAATGCTATATATCTTTACTTGAAAATTTTATTATCACTCAAAATTTATAGAATAACTGGGTAAATAGAAAGGAAAAAATCTTTCTATATTTCATACTCATCAATTAAAAAACAAGCAGCCAACAAATTCATTTATAATCTGCGTACCTTAGTCTATTATCTATTAGTTCAATTTCATGGATGTAAATGTACCCCAGTTCATCGATACAAGCCAGTAGCACTTGATTCTGTATGAAGGCAAATGCTAAATCTTGAACCTGAAATAAAACATTTCAAATTAACTTACTGGCCACTGAAATTTATTGGTCAACTTATACCTATACTTGCTATTTGAAAAAAGAAAAAAACAATTAAAATTAAAAAGCTGCTATCTATATTAGTTAGTTTGCAATAAATGTAGGAATTGATTTCAATAAGACATGAATGTGACTAATTATATTTGATACATGTTATTTATAAATCTATATAGATCTTGTGCAAAATAAATATTAATCCATGTATATAAAAGAAAGTCGTCTTAGTTACTTCACTTATAACTCAAGAACGGCTGAACCGATTTAGCTGAAAATTGGCAGAGAGGTAGTTTAGAGCCAGGAGAAGGACATAGGATACTAAATATGTACCACGGGCGAAGCCGGGGCGGACCACTAGTATTTGTATAAAATATGTACAGTATTCATTTCATATATTAAGTTATTTTAAAATATTTTTAAATTCATTCAAATTTGAATAGTTGATCTTTGAAATAGTAACAAATTTTTAAAATGCAATGTATATTTTAAATTTATTATAATATAATTCTGTTTGAAATAATCATAAATATTTACCTCTCCTTTCATCCCTTTGATGAGTGATCTCTCATTGACACCTGGCTCCAAATACACCACTCTGACCATACCATCCACTGAGCTAGGTGCTAAAATGTATAAAAATTATAATTAATGATAATATACTGTGAATTAAATCTCAAAGGGATGGCATATGATAGAAATATTTGTGAAGCTGGGCATGGAAGACTGTTAATATAAATTAATAACAAAACTAACACAGAGAAACAGGGAATTCATGTTACTCAACAATGCTTTAGTGCACATTTATATTATGGTGTATATTGTTGTTAATTTACCTCATTAATTTAAATATTTGTGAGATCCACATTTACATGTATAATAAATGTGTTACAGTCCCATACACTCACCCTTAATACAGTATGCCAAATATTTTCCACTATTGTGTACGTCTATCAACCGGCCAGGGTAAAACTTAGCCTCCCAGTTGTAATCTACGAGATTCGTAAGCTTGACTTTGGAACTCCCATGGTTATGATTACCAAGATTTGAAGTGACCACAACGTCAGTGGCGAACACCTCCGCGCTGCATGTATCATCTTCCTCGGAAAATGATCTATGAATATAAATTGAGAGTTAAAATTATTATTCAACTTGTCAAAAAGACAGCAGGTTATGAAAGAAACGAGTTTACGAATTGTTTTCTAGATCGTAAATAATCTGAGGTAACATAGCTTTAACTTGAAATTAAAATTGTATTATGAATGAGTTGTTTTGTGACCATCATCAATAAAAATAAAACTAAAATTGATATCTTACATAGTTTGGGTTGTGTCAGAAAGTTTAGGAAGCATTGTTGTAGGTTGCATTTTTCTCCTAGTATTCCACTCGCAACATTAATAATGTGATAAAGAATAAAAGTGATAGTATTACAGTATTATCTGCAAAACTTAAAGTTATCCAGGCAAATGAATATAATTTGCAAAGCCGACACAATCTTCAATCACAACAATTTTTCGCCATTTAAACAGATTAAAAAATTTTAGCTAGGTATGAACTAAGGTACATTTAATAATTTTAAATATAATATATTAACAGCATAGCATAAAATTAATTATTTAAAATATATTAAATGTATATATTCATATAATCTGATACAATTAAAACTAATTTTTATTTTTTTAGCTATTGTATAGCTTCTTTCGCGGGCCTTGAACGCGGGGACCGAATCCAATCCGAATTCCGAATCCAGAAATTTAGTAACGAAAAACCTCACGCTCCCCACTACGACGGGCGCATAGGTGTGGCTTGTCCCCGAGTGCCACACGTCTTTTTTTTCAAGTACTGGTCATTTGCTTGCTGATGTAAAACATTCGTACTAGCTATAGATATGTAATAAAATATTTAAATCTGAAAAAATACATCTGTAAATGCTGTCGACTACACTTCTGGGTTTGCGTATTTGTCGTGGGCATGTGAATGACTGTTTTTTACCTACGCATAAAAATAAATTCTTATCAATCTGTGTGAAATGAGCCTTTGCATGGCCTTTGCCAAATTTCTAACAAAAATTGACTGCGTTTGAGTTTTGACAGCTGACACAGCAGTGCCAACTGCCAAGGCGATTGATTTTTCGAAGATGGTAAGTGGAGTTAATAAATGTAAATAAAATGAATATTAAGCCTGAAATGTATATTCTTCCAACGTTTCTTTCTATTTTAGTCCTTCGCCAACAAGATTTCTATGTTATGGGCCCGCCCAGGCGCCGATAATGTCCAGAAAGATGATGTTCCTTGGACACTGCGTTACGCTGGTCGGGGGTTGGGAACAATTGGCAGTTTCAGTACGTATTTTATTTATATTTATATAATGAAAAGAATGAATGCTAAACAATGCAATAAGTGCATTGTTATGACGATGTGAATGTTTCATTTTATTTACTTTCTTTATCTTATCAGTTTGGTATTCAAACCTGATTATTTTTTTATTTAATCGTGACCGCCTCTTTAAAATGATATTATTTGCATAGTATTTTAAAAATTATACCTTCTAATTATTTTCTATATACTAGAATTATCTTGACTGTTTCTATACTTAAAACATATGTTTCAATCAAAAGGTTAATTATACTTTTAGTTGTTATTAATTAATTGCGTATATACCTATTTGTGAGGTAAATCTTAATAATTTGTAGGTGAAGTAACCCTTTGTTACTTTAAATTATATTGTACAAATAAAATCAGATATTTTATCAATGAAAAATATTGAGTACAAAATCATTAATAAAAACAACACAGAGCACTTTCAATCTAATCACATAAGTAAAATCCATTTAAAAGTCACTCAAGTGTGTATATCATTAATTGTATTATAAACACTATTGAATAACTAACTTTAGCCTGCAGTTTTACTCTCTTTCATATAAAATATAGCCTAAAAGAAATACAAGTCTGTTCTGTAATAAATCTTCAGGGAAATAAGTACCTTTAGAATAATTATTTATGTAATAAAAAATTCATTAGTAGGTTAGTTATTAGGTAACAAAGTATATTCCCTGTACACTGTGAGCGTAATACATAATTGATCATATAATTATTATGGTAACAATTAGAAAGTATGAAACATTAATTTCATGCAACATGTAGTTATACCTATTTAATTTGTTCTTTCTTATTCATGTAGATAAGACTTTATTTTTAATCAAACTAGTTTGCAAAGATATTATTAGTATCATCTTTATCAACATTTGTCCTTTTTCCTAATTATATTTATGAAATCTTGAGTTTTTGCAATTAAAAAATGCCGAGTCAATAATCCCAGTCAATGATCATAAAAATTGCAATGTCATTAAAAATAAAATAGATAGCTTGATTTTAAGAAACTAACAATTTTAGTTCTTTACAATGGAGAATTTGTTTTTTTTCCATGAATTTCCTGACAAATGCAATGTTTTTTATTGATTATAACTCAACTTGAGCAAGCAAAACTAATTAACCCTTCAAATTTCCAGTTGCAATAGTACTGGGCCTGATAAACTGCACGGGCATCATTGTTTTTCAAGTGACCTGCCTCATAGCTGGTATATGGCAGATGCTCGCTGGCTTCATAGTGATTGTGTGTGAGGCGCCTTGCTGCTGCTTCTTCATAGATTATGTGCAAGCGCTGTCCGATAAGATAGAGGGCCGGCCGTATTGGAATAAGGCAGCTTTGTATATTGGGTGAGAATTAATGTTATTAAAACTAGGTACGGTTTTATAAATTTTAGAGGAAAGAAATGAGCAGTTTTAGGCTGTGAAATTAAAAGTTAAAACTCTACTTACTGTTATCTGTTGGTCAGTAGCTTGTTTATAATTGAAAATACTAATTTTAATTTAGGTAATTTAATAAAATCAATGAAATTTAGAAATAAACTATCTTGTATTCTTAGATATTATGTTCAAGAATATAATATTTGTGATAATATAAGATGATACAGCATTAATACTTAAGTAAATTTGAATTTTAATGTGGTAATTCCCATGTGCCACTCATATTTTAAATGCGAAAGTAATTTTATACCTCTGTTACGCTTTCGCGCTTAAACCAATGAACCGAAATTGATGAAATTTGTAAAAGGCATAGAGTTAGAGAAAGATATTTTTTTTAGCCAAGAGCACAAAACTTGAAATGAGTGAAATAGGGTATGGAAAAAATTATGGCTTTGATAGCGAAAAGTGTAAGTGAACGACTAAATTCGTAAAACTAGTTTTATATACTACTACTAAAAATAATTTCTCAATTATTGTAAATTCTTCAATAACTAAATATTGAATTTAATAAATTATTATATGAATTAAGAATAGTATGTTATACAAATATTGTCATAGTTTATAGAGATAAAATAAATGAAGTGAATTAAAAAGTCCATTAACTAAATGTATATTTTAACCTTGAATGACAAAGCAAGAAAACCACTAGATTGTATGATGTGACTCATAAATGTTTTATTTATGTCGAATATTTATTTCTATATTTAAAATGAACTCGACGACGCCCCCGACATTTTTCATATTATGTGAGATTAATGCCCGTTTTCACCAACATCCCCTAAGTTTATGGGATCCCCTAAACATGCTTAGGGGACCGTTAAAAGATGGTTTCTGTTTCACCAGCCATTAGGGGTCAACTAAACGTTAAAAAGTCCCCTAACTTTAGGAGGCCGACATTTTGGCCCATAAACCGGCACATAAGTAAGTGATCCTTTAAGAAACAAAGATGGATAGTGATTTATATGAGTTTTTAGAAAATTTAGACACGGTTTCGACTATATTCGACGTAAATAACCATCGTAGACCAAAAATATACCGAAAACGACCAAATTACTTCGAAAGTTTTGATGAAACTGATTTTTTTCGGAGATATAGGTTAAGTAAATCATCAGTGTTGTATTTATTGGAAAAGATTGAACACGCCTTAGAATTTCCTGATAATAGGTGAGTACAATCTACTAATTACAAGCTTTTATAAATAGGTTTGTATTTATGCACATGCTATAATAGTGCGCGTGGTATTTTTTTTTGTTTCTAGTTACGCTACGATTATATTTTCTTTCAAAATTGTGTAGTTACAAATGCTGTCCTTAACTATTTCATTTGCTTTTATTTCAGAAATAATTCTATATCTCCAATAAATCAATTATTAATGACATTGAGGTTTTATGCTACGGGGAGTCACTTGTTAGCTGTGGCAGACATGGGTGGTATCAGTGTGGCTACTTGCAGTCGGATAATAAAGCGAGTATCTGCAGCGATTGTAACTCTACGACCAGAGTTTGTCAACTTCCCTAATACAAGTGAGGAGCAAGAAAACGTTAAGATGGAATTTTATAATATTTCAAGATTCCCTAATGTTCTTGGCTGCATCGATTGTACACATGTGAAAATTCAATCACCAGGTGAAACTTCAAGACTAAACTTTATTATGTTAACAAGTCAGTATTTTACACAAAATAATGTCGTTTTGTATTTTTTTTTTTAAGGTGGCGATGATGCAGAGTTATTCAGGAACAGGAAGGGATACATGTCCATAAATGTTCAGACAATAGCATCAGCTAATTTATTAATAAGGGATGTTGTGGCACGTTGGCCAGGTTCAACACATGACTCGGCTATTTATCAAAATAGTCATACATATAGAAAATTTGAAAGAGGAGACTTTACTGACAGCTATTTACTGGGTGACAGTGGATACCCGTTGAAGGTAAAATAGTTAAGCAAGTACAAGTATTTATAAAAGGAAAATATGTATAGAAATAAATACAATCCATGTGTCATAGATAATCAATTTATTTAAAAAAATACAATTTCTCTATTTAGTCATTCTTTGGCACACCAAATAAATTCTTCAGATTGAAGTTTCCACCTGTAAAGTAAATTATAATATTATGAACTTATAAAACAGCAGATATTTTTTTCTTTTCAGAACCATTTGTTGACTCCTTATTTAAATCCTACGACAAGAGGTCAGCAGAAATACAACGAGGCTCACATAAAAACCAGGAATGTGGTAGAAAGACAATATGGAGTCTTAAAACGACGTTTTCCTGTGTTAGCTGTTGGTATAAGACTGGAATTAAAAAATGCAATAAATGTTATTATTGCGTGTTGTGTTTTACACAATATATGTATTTTAAGAAAAGAACGTGAGCCGGTGAATGAAAATAATGTTCCTAATATAGAGGAACTCATTACAAATGGGCAAATAGGAAACATTACCAACATCACATCTCAGAACACACATGGATACAGAAGACTACAAATTACAAATTATTTTGAAAACCTGTTACGTGAAATAAATTAATAATAGCATACCCTTTATTTGGTTAAGAACTTCTATTTTTATTTCTAAATCTTTTCTTGCTGACTCTATTTGTAAACTGTGTAAGGTTCTTTTAAATTCTATTTCTTCTTCCAGCAATTTCTTTTTTAAATCTTCAATTTCAATTTTTTTTTCATTTATCCCCCTGAATCCTGTACACAGGGTAGACACAACTTCCGTCTGGGGATGGTGATTTTCTTTGAGAATTGGTCTACGCCTTTTCCAAAGAGGAGTTCCTAATATATTAGAACATGATGGTGTGTTCACTACATTGTGTTCGTCTCCCTTAACTTCATTTATACCCATGTTCTGGAAACAAATTAATGTACTTTAAAAATTGTTTAGTTTTAAATTTTATACTTTTCTTTTATACTATTTATTTTCTGTATTACTGTGTGCACTTTGGTGTGTACCAATAAACGTTTTTTCTTTTACTCACATGTAGCTTTTTTATATAATTAACATAAGTAGCCCGTCCTCTTTCTATATACAAAAGAGTCATCTTGTTTGTCAAGATCTGATCGGCTTGAGTATTAAGTGAAAAAGTAATTTAAGAAGAAAAGAAAAGATAGAAAAATCCTTTTACACTTTATTAACTTAATACAGTACTAATATTGCCTATAATTAAATTGTTGATTGAATAAAAATTATATATCTAGCAGTACTTACCGTAACCAGTTCAGCGTCTAAAATTGTACCCTGCGATTCTTCACTGGTCACTTCTGGATCAATAACATTGATGGATGAAATTGGGATAACTGAATCTGAGTCTAGAACATCAGCAATACCACTGCAACCTCGACCCATTAATTCGCAGACTTGTTCTAATATTGGGTCTGTTTTTATAGTTGAGGGTCCTCCACCGGTTCCAGTTGCACAACTCCTGTTTCTCGAGTTGTACGTTTTTGCTTCGCTTTTCATTTTCTCCCAGACTCTCATGAGAGCATCTTTACTCCTACGATAAAATGTAGATATATAATATGTATAGCTGTTGACCATGTGGTAGTTATCATTAAATGATAAAATATGGCATGTTTGTGTTTATTTAACTAACCTGTACATATTTCCCGTTGCATTATATTGAGAACAGAGGTTTATCCAAGCCTCGTTCTTAGCTTGGTTGGTTGTACCATCTGTTCTTTTATTTAAAATGATGTTTTTAAAAATACACACCAATTTCACCAACTTATCTTTTTCGTCCACTGTAAAATTTTGACTACGCTTCCTTTTTTCAGCCATTTTATTATGATAATCGATTGTCGAACGCAACTAAATTATTTGTGAAATTTAAAAATAACACGGAAGCTAAGAGGCGATTAAAATGAGATTAAAACAAACATAAATGTCAACCAACTGTCAAATACAAGTTACCACAGATTAAATGCATGTTTCGTTATGCATATACAGAGTAAAAATGCTAGAAAATATTAAATTAATTAAAAAAATGAATGAAATTATATTTATTATTGCTATGAAAACATTATTTATCATAAACTACATCTATTTGTGTAAAAACTTCAGAGAATTTTATGAAAAACGATATTATTTAAAAGTATCGATAAGTCTACAAGTGAAACAATCACTAACATCGAAAAAAAAACGTCACATAGTTATGTAACCCCTAGTTAGGGGATAGAAATGATGGTGAAACGCAATTTTATATAGGGGCTAGTTTAGGGGACCTTTTAAGTAAAGGGTCCCATACTTATGTGGTAGTATAGGGGATGTTGGTGAAAACGGGCATAAATGTCTAGTATGTATCAAATTAATTCATCCAATTAAAAACAGTTGATAAAAAAGAGTTATCTGGAGAAACGGAAAGATAAATAGACAAATAACAATTGAAAGTTCTTGAATAGCAATGATGAAAGATTGATACATACATTTTAATTTTATTGATGTATAGGTGTAGACTATTAAATGAATTTTAATATCTTCAGTATCATATAGAACCTAAATGGAAACATTAAAAAGTAATTTTCGATATGTGACGACATTGCAATAAACTTCGTCTTAAATATATATTTGGATGGTGGGTAGTTGTGAAATTAGGTAAACGAAGCAGTACACACACAATGTATCTTTTTATAACGAAAAAAGAAATAACTTTGTACTGGTGTGTGCAGTACACCTTTTCCTTTATTTTCCTTTGTTCCTTTTGTATAAATATATTTTTAAATAATAATAAGTAAAAGTTATTTAGTTGTTTTGACATAATCTTATATATAAAATTCTCGTGTCACAATGTTAGTCTGCACTCTGCATACTCCTCCGAAACGGGTGGACCGATTCTCATGAAATTTTCTGTGCATATCGGGTAAGTCTGAGAATCGGCCAACATCTATTTTTCATATGTACCACGGGCGAAGCCGGGGCGGGCCGCTAGTATAATCTATATACATATTTCATGTACAAGCTTGCTTTCTGAACAACTAGATGGCATCAAATGCAATGTCCAGTGATACCTATATTTACTTAGTTGTTTTGCAAGTCCTTAAAATTAACCCATTGAGCCCCGAACGGCCTGATCGGTCCACGACACAATAGATTTTCTATTGTGTCTGTGATTCCGGGGCCTGAGTTATTAAAACTATTTTTCGCCTTTCCAGATTATCATTGCCACCATTTTTTCTCTGTTTCCTGAGTCTCAGTACATGGTTCGGCAGTGGATTGATATTCGCAACGGGCATCGTGTACGGAATGATGGCGCTAGGCAAAAAGTGAGTAATTCGTTACATCAATATAGCACTTGTCGCTTAGGAAATAAGGTTCATAATGGGTTGAATGCTTTATACAGTTGTGGTACATTTTATGTTGGAGGATGTATGTGTTAAATGTTTCTTTTCAAAGATTATTCAAGTCACAATCGTTTTGTTGGTATGAATTATTAACAGTGTGTTAGCTTTGCTTTAATGTTGTTTATCTAAACAAATAATAATAAAATATATGTTTGTGAAACTAATACTTACGACACACATATTTGTGTGATGTTTTTTTATGTGTGTTTTTAATTATCTAATGATTTAACATTGAAAAAGTGGGGTAACAATATAATGACGGCTGATTTTAATTAATTACTTATTGATAAAATTTATTGAAAGGTTGTAATGCAATTTTCACGTAGGTAAATTCTTATGAATTTGTCTTTATAAAATTCGATGGATCTATCAGTGAACCTGATTTCGATTTGTAACTGCAAATGTAACGAAAATTGGAAGAATCCGTTATTTTATATTACTTCGAACTTTTATAAACCCTTGCATTAAAAAAAAATATTGGTTGTCTGTAAAGTTGGTTTACTGACGATAGTTGAACGTGACAACGTCCGATTGTACTTCTTTGTCGCTCGTTCCGCGCTCTCGCTTGCACTTCAAGCCTTACATGGAACGCCTCAGAGCGAGGTAACGCCGCATGAGTCATGTTTTTTCGTGCGTGCAACCGGCTCTATCGAATTATAAGACGTTGTCACGTCAAAAACAAACCAAACAGTCATGATCTGCCGATAGCAGCAAAAACTGCTAATAATCTTAGTAATGCAATTTGAAATTTCACAATCAAAAAGAGCTCAACAAGGCAAAATTTAATAATCAAGAAAATCTTCAAAAATGTTTAATTTGTACAAACTAATAACTTAACTCGGTAATTAAATTTTAAATTACTAAACCAAGAAATGCTAACATAACTTAATAATGTTTCACTTAGACAAAAAATATGCGGTAATAAGCTACAAATTACATTTCAAAAATGCCAAATTAGCTAAAAATTACGCAAAAATAATACCAATTTTTTTTTAAATTACACTAAACGACTGTCAAACTAGCTAAAAATACATTAAAAATACCAAATTAGCTAAAAATGACACTCAAAGAATACCAATTTACAAAAAATTTAAAAAAATGTCTATAAATAACACAATGCCGAATTATATTGTTACCCTTGGTGGGCGGTCTAACATTGCGTGCGGGTAGGGGCTCGCGGGACGACATGGCCGCGATGGCGGGCGGCACTACGCCCCCGGGCGCGCCGGCGCAGGACCACAGCGTCACGCTCATGGAGGACCCAGACGTGTGGCGTCCTAACTAAGGCAATACGAGTTTGGGGCACGGTGGAATGGGGGTTGGATGATAAATGGTGTAGAGTGTGATCTAATTGAGAATAGGAATGATGGTCTTTGTCAAACGTTGTTTGAAAAGAGTTAATACAAAGATTGTTGCTTAACATAGATTATTATGAATTCGTTTGAATTAACAACAATCTGTCGTCGAATCGATCTTATTCTTAGTTGGATCGCAAAGTACATCACCTTTTCTGGACGTTCGCGTAGTCTAAATCTTGATTTTAGACTTTTATGAATAAAGAGAAGTTTCTTATTTATCTTCATTCCACCTTTATCGATATAACCCCACTGCTATGCTTTGCACGATATTTTCTTGTTTTTGGGTGATTTTGCTTGGCACGATTTATTTTCAATAACCAGTGTTACTTTTACATGATTGTATTTTAGTCTTTAGTCGATGTTCTTCTTTATAGTTTTCCTTAAAGCTATTTATTTTTCATTGCAAGTAAAAGCTACTAGCACATTGATGTCGGTGTTTAGTTATTCGAAGGCACTTGCTAGAAATATAGCGACGGTAATAAATTGTGGCCCTTTCAGCACTTTTCATTTATGCTTCGCAATGAATAGACTTACGGATTGCATTTATTTTGTTGTTGCTTAGTTTAAATTAAATCTGTTGCCTTTAGAGCGTCTATTGAAGAAATGAGGACATCAGCGGCAACGTTAGAGGCCGGTGGTTTCCAGCCCACGACGGCGCCGCGAGCTAACCTCGTCACCAACGAACAACCATTCAGTTTCTCAGGACCCCCTCTCAACAATTGACCTGAAAATAGATTAAAGTGACTTTACATACGTCCTACATTGTGAAATCACTGCGCTACCCACAATAATAACACATTAGTCATTAACATATACGAGGAACAAATGTGAACCTTATACAGATCCTTGCGGTACACCAAAAATGTTATGAATACTGTGGTGAAATAACTGTTTAAATTTTTTCCGTTTTAGTATCGTGTGCTCAAGTTAGTTAGATTGTTAGATTTCTGAAGCGTATATTTTTGAAAGTTAACTTCGTAAATAACTGTATTTGATTACATATAGTAAATTGTGAAAGCAATCGTGACTGGACGTGAACAGAAAAAGGCTATAATGCATTTAAGGTGTAGCATAAGCACTTTAAATATAAGTCTTGCGTGGTTTGCGGGTGAAATTTGAATGTTTGTTTCATCGATTTCCAATATAATATGTCCTCCATAAAAATAGCATATTTCACTGGCGTGAAAACACAAACTTTGAACGTAAATATAAGTGTGAACAATACGTCAGTGCGAAGCCAAACGAAGCAACTTTCTTTGCTTAGACATAAGAATTTTGAACTATTTAATATCGAATGCATAATTTTGGAAAATATTGACCAAATAATTTCCAAAATTATGCATTCGATATTCTTGTATTCAAGGAAAATCTTGTATTCAAGTCGACGATCTTGGACCAATCTTCATCAACATCTCTTTGAAGCAATTGTTGTCGCTTTATGAATGTCTTGTTAATAAACCACGTAAAGTTATTTCTAGATTTAACGATCTCTCACAAAATAAGACTTATTTCGATTGATACGAAAATAGGTCTAAATTGAAACGCGAAAAAAGACTGCAGAAACCGAAAGATTAGTCATAATTATGCTGGCTATATGGTTTTGTCTCACTTGCACGTTACACATTATCGCGCACGACATTGTTGCGAGTGGGATAGAACTATACCAGCCAACATTTTCAAATCGATTCTTTAATGATTCGGACTATTCAAGAGAAGTCTTTTACGTCGTTAAATTATTATAATATATCTTCGCGTCATTCTTTGCGTCTACATTAAAGTACTTATGACGTATAAAATAACTATATCACTTTGTTAAAGGTTGACAAATGCAGTAGATAGATAAATTGTTATTCGTAGGTAATTATTTCATTTCCCGTTAGATATTTGTTTGTGATATGTTACAGCTTATGAGTGTTTGTACGTAGTTTAGTTCATGTTGAATTAGAACATATCTATCGTTATTTATAAGTTGATTCGATACATAAATATATATAGCATGGATCAAGAAGCATAGACATAATACACTGGAGATTTCAGTATGAACATTAACTTGTAACAAGAAAATATGACCTTGAATGACGCCTGTATGTTTTTTTATCCCTTTCACACCCACTTGCCAAGTTAGGAGTGAAAGGGATAAAAAACATACAGGCGTCATTCAAGGTCATATTTTCTTGTTACAAGTTAATGTTCATACTGAAATCTCCAGTGTATTAGATATAAGCTTCTTGAGCATGGATAATAAAGATTAATACATACATGTGCACGATTCCAGTGATCTAAGCCCGCTAGTGTAGCATACAAACAGATGATGTCTTAACCATAGGCCTTTTTTAGATAATAAATAGTGCGTCACTCCGTAGTCATTAAAACAAATAGGGTAAATTTTTGTATGCGTGACCCTTTTGTATTACTTTTAACACTTCTAATTTTCTCTATACCCCTCCCCATTTAATCTGTTTAAACTATGAAGAAGATTTGATATTATATATTACATGCTAGCTTTGTTCGTATAAGTTCACAGAATTTGAAACAATTCCTCTTATTTCATACTAAAATATCATTTTAAAATGTAAACGGGTTGGCCCTTAATAAAAAATGAAAATGATAAAATTTCAGTCCTTAGAATAAGCTGTCATAATATAGTTCCTAAGGATTTTATTCTATAGTATTTATGTTAAACGAATTATTATTATAATGTTGTATACATTCCAAATTCCAATAGGGTCTCATTTACATACGTCCTTATGCAAATTAATTATAATTATTTTTTAATGTACCCACGGCTGTAAAACTTTTATATAGAAACGTGTGTCAATTCATGCTATCTGCCCTTGAATGTTCGAATTAATCATAATCAAGTGTGATTTGAAATGTACCTTTTATGGCGTGATTGTCGTTTTTTTGTAGCTGATTTGCCGTGCCATCGCCGCAAGTGGTGTTGAATTTTTGATCATTATTGTTTTTATAATTTTAAGCACTTACATTAAATAATGCGTATATAGGTTCATACTTATAAACTTTTATAACCTAAGTATATCTTATCTTTTCATTTTTGTTTTTACGCAATGTGAGAACGAAAGTATTGATAATTATAATCAGTGTAACGCAGCTATATAAAGTTTATTATTGAAGGAAATACACATAGTTTAAATGTATTATTAACTGTAACGGGAAAAATTAGAACAATTTTTAAAAAGCATGGATATTTTTATTGTTAATTTTTAAATTAAAAATTTAAGACGACTAAAGTAGACCCTAGTCTCATAGTTATATTTTATCATTTGCTCATCTAAATTGAATTTATTTGAATATTTTGTTCGAAAAATTGTATCAACATACAAATGTATTTTATGTTTAAAATATGTTAATTATCTATGATTTGCTTCCATAGACAATCTGCTTGTGCTCCTTATTATTTTACGTTAAAATATGGCAACTAATTATTATGTTAACCTCAATGTTCTTCCTCATTCAAAAGCGAATCATTATTTTATTACATTGTAAGTGTAAATTATTCCCTCTTCAGTTTGTATATAATTTTATGAATAAAGCACTAAGTATAGATTAGAATTTGTTGTTAAGATTAGCGAAACTGATATATGTTGATGTATGAGGCAACATTGTTACCAGAATGGCCTTCAAAAAGGAAATATTTATGTCATATTTACGGTTTCGCAGCGTATATGCTTTGTTGGTATTGAGGTTTGTTCGAAAAATATCCCCTATAAATAAATAACTATGAATTATGTAAAAGATTTCGTAAAATATTGTGTAAATAAATAAGTAAATCTGGATCAATGTTTCATCATTTTGTAGGTATAATCATATTTAAATTACTGTGTGACGTCATTTGAAGGCTTTACATTTTGGAGTTAAAAAAAATAAACATAAATATTGGCGATTTTCTTATTTATTTACATAAACAAAATATACTGATTATTTTATTTTGAACTAGCTTCCGCCCGCGACTCCGTCCGCGCGGATGTCGGTCTTCGCGTGGATGGTTTATTTCTCCATTTTGAGTAACTCTGACAATGACATCTTATAAATATCTATTGGACCCAAATACGGCTAGGCCTATAATAATACGCAAAGTGTGTTCGCGGTTCTACAGAACAACGTCTATGGATAAAACTGAAAAATTAAGATTATTTTTTTTTTACGTATTTTTCCAGGATAAAAAGTATCCTATTTTACGCCCAGGATAATAAGGTATAATTATACCAAGTTTCATCGAAATCGAACCGTTAGTTTTTACGTGATGCCTGAACATACAGACAGACAGACAGACAGACAGACAAAAATTTTTTTAATCACATATTTGGGTTTGGTATCGATCCAGTAACACCCCCTGCTATTTATTTTTTCAATATTTTCAATGTACAGAATTGACCCTTCTACAGATTTATTATATGTATAGATAATATTTTATTGAGGCTTTTTACATATCTTGACAGTTATATGAAATCATAAACATTATTTACAAAAAAAAACATATTTATCAATGAAATAGTATTATCATTATGTACATAGAAATTAATATGAAATTTATAATAACTTAAATCTTTACTTCTATGGCAGATAGACAGGTCCAATAATTAATAACAAAAAAAGATTTCATTGTATTTAAAACAGATTTTTATTAGAGTCCAGTTTAACAAACTCTGGTCTCTGATAAATTATCTTTTAATACTGTAAATTCTTATTACATATATTTGTTACTAGCGGTCCGCCCGTGGTACCTACATGTTTACGATTTTTCATAAGAACCATCCTCGTACTTCAAGGAATAGATTCCGCAGCGCACGCGATGACAGAATTTTTATTAAGGAATTTTTTACACCTTGGGTTACATTATCGTATTTTTGGTAAGGATCTCTAATTTTTTTTAAAATGCAATATAGCCTATGTTGCTCAGTGAAGATGCAGCTTTCTAATGATGAAAGAATTTTTGAAATCGGCCCAGTAGTTTATGCGTGAAAACCATACATACATACATAATTACAAATCTTTCCTCTTTATAATATTAGTATAGATGAAATTGGCAATGTTTAGCAATTTTGGTATATAATTCATATGTATAATAAGTAAAAAAATATACAAATAATACAGAGCCTCCATTTTAGGAAGTTTTTAAGCAAAAGACAAACAATTTTAAAAATATTGTCATAGCCCATATTTCTCTGAAACCTGCTTTTGACATATTTTTAATACATAATGTGTACAACATCCATCAGGGCCTATCCAACCAGTCATATTGACTGGTTGAAGATACTCCCTTATTTGATGGAGGAATTTCATCCTCCTTCTACAAGCAAATTTGTTTACAGTTCACCGTAATCTCTATATATAATAATGAATCCCTATTCCCCTTGGTCACAGCATCACACGTGAATGGCTGGACCGATTTTGATAATTATTTTTTTATAATATTCTTTAAATAACAAGGATGGTTCTTACGGGAAGAAAACACAAACATGTACCACGGGCGAAGCCGGGGCGGACCGCTAGTACGCGATAATTTTTGGATCTGTCTAATCTTTGCTAATATAAAGAAAATCTTGAATATGGTATGTAGTAACAAGTTGAAGTTATATGTATGTTTGAGTATGTTATAGTTGTAGAAGTGGTTACTGCATTGTTCTTGTCATATATTACTGTTAGGACAGCATATCTGTAATAAATGTGTGTATATTGCATTTTTATTGTATTATTTCTACATCCCTGCCATAAACAAAATGTTTTTATCACAGCTATGATTTGTGAGGTGTTTCTTGAAAATGCTTTTTATAGAAAACTAGCTTTCCGCCCGCGTTTTCAAAGAAAAACCCGTTCCCGTAGGACTTCCGGGATAAAACCTATCCTATGTCCTTTCTCGGGTATCAAAATATCTCTATACCAAATTTCATGCAAATTGGTTCAGTAGTTAAGGCGTGATTGAGTAACAGACAAACAGACAGAGTTACTTTCGCATTTATAATATAAGTATGGATAGTAAATGTACGATCACAGGAATTGAAACAAGGAATGAAGTAAAAAAAAAAATAATTTATGCATTTTCTCATCTGGAGTAAAATCTTATAATAGTATCAGTATCCAGAGATAATTATATATTCATAAATAAAAGAGGAAATAAAAGAATATACCTAAAATATGGAATTTAATAACTTAATTTATTAAAATAATAACAAAAAACTTAAAAACATAGCTAAATCTATATAGATACATACTCATGAATTCTATACATAGTTAAATAATACAAAGAGAGATTTAATAGAACTATTACATTGTTATAATAATGTATAACTACTTTCTTCCTTTTGCATAATGTTCAATTAATGTGTATCTTTACATCATTATTTAACCATTTAAAAATTGCCATTTAATTATCAAACACTGCCAAATTAGGCGAAATATTTGTCACTTGTGTTTCTATGTCTTCAATTTGAAAATTCCTCCTGTAATAGTACCGTGCCGTTGAATCAAGCACATTTTTTGGTCAGTCTCTAGGCACACGGTGGGCGGTTTCAAATTGGGCTGTAGCTTACAAGCCTGCTCGGATATGGCTACGAGAATCCCTGCGGAGTCTACATGAGCAGCGCCTTTGGCTGCTAAACACAGGCCTTTGTGATCAGCAAATATACACCCAGTCACGTTGGGTGTTGACATTATTTCCTCAACAACTTTGTCCAAGTCCTTTTCCATGGTTTAATTTGTTAAGTTGTTAACGCTTACAAATAATTCACCCAATTAATTAATGAGACAAACTCAAAAACACAATTTTAAAATGTTTATTTGATTTGTAACTATTGTCACTTGTCAAGTTGACAAGTTGTCAAATTCAGATTGCTAGCCATAAATATTGTTTTCATATTTTCCAATGAATGGATCTTGTGAATGAGTGTGAATGGATAGATTCCTGTGAAAAGATCAAATTATAGTCAAGCCAGTTTAATAGGCAAAATTTGACTGTCTATTCAATTTTATCAATTTTATCTTCGAAGAGAGGAGAAAGTGAATTAATCGTGATCGATACGGACTTGAAACATTAATTATTGTCAATCGAACTTGAAACACATGTCAATTTTAAAATTCATCAGGCGAATTCCTGTCCCAGTAATACACTTTCTTTCGTAAATTTAAGGAGCAAATTAGACAAGTATCTACTTAATTAAAAAAACACAACGCATTTATTAATTTATGGTTATTTTTATTTACAAGTAGGTAATCAATGCATTTGATTCTAGATGTCAGATTTCGATTTTTATTTTTTAGAGTAACGTCTCTGGTATAAAAGAAAAAAAAATTGGTTGTTTGTAAAGTAGGTTTACGATCGAGATGTTTACGTGATAACATAATGCGGTGGCAGCGCTCGAGATGAGACGGGAGATCGGTCCGTCTCTCTCTCATTATACCTGCGATCGCGCTCGTGAGGTTTTGGTGTGACACAAGTTTCTGAACATGTCACCCGACTAAAACGATTTTAAAGACGTTATCACGTCAAAAAGGTTTATTGCCACAAAATTGTAGGCGTCGACGTCAGTTCTTTAAATCAGAAATTGTTTATTATGTTTAGAATGGTTTATCAATTACTTAAATCAAATCTTTAAATTACGTCTTGTATCAGTCATTATTATTATAATTAATATGTAATCGTACTTAATTGAAAAAAGTTAAGCAAATTTGAAGTTCTAACAAAACGAAATACAACAACGTAACCTAGTAACGGCGACATAGAATTACGTTTTTGAATTTTGTTGAACGTTCAAATGTTGCCTACTAAAATTGATGATGATGATGATTAACAATTAATTATTTCAATAATCATTATATAGTTTAGACTTTAGAACTTAAATAATATGTACCAATTATAAACAAAAAAAAATCTAAAATGTCAAGAACGACATCATTCTATTCCGTTTTATTCCAAACACAAAAGATTAAATTTATCTCAAACCGTCAATAGTACCTATATTTTATATTTGTTTTATATGCGTAGAATATTGCAAGAATTTAAAAGTACAACAACGTTTCGTAAAAAAAGACATCTGAAGGTTTAATAACTTAGCCATAAACAACAGCTGTACAGGGTTTAATAGCGCTTACATTTACATAATAATTAACAATTAACCATCTATAGAATGTAGTTAGCAATGCTATATTCTAATGCGTATAAAATAATTATTGTCAACGAAGTATAATGTCTAAAGAGTAAGGACAAACCTTTTATATGTGTATGGTGTACACAGTAAGTAGTAGGTAGTTTTCCTACCATAAAATGAACTAAGTATAATTTAAAACTATTACTAACCAAACAAATCAAATATCTTTTTATTAAATATTTAAGTAATGTATTTAAAAAAGAGTTGAGTATCATTATTATTCGTAGATAAATTCTTATGTTAGCTAAAGACCTAAGATCAAGATACAAAATAAGATTGTAGAGATCTCATTGAAGAATTGATTGATTCAAGAAGTTGTAAAAATGTAAATCTGATATTGAAAGTCAAAATTTTATCAAAAATAAATAAAACATCGATGACGCGTCATTAAAAGGACACTGCATGCAGTATTACCTACAAGATGTTTCACCATGCACGTTAATCCTCTCTCGCGAGCCGCAAGTCAGTGACCGGAACCAGTTAGGAATCGAATATCGATATAAAATAAAAAGCTTATTTGATACAATAATCTTATCACAATGATGGAGTTTTTGATTTATTATTTATTAGGAACTTTAGTATTTATATTCTTTTACGAAGTCTTCAAGTTTATGAAGAAAAAAGGTATTGGAGCGAAGATTTGTAATTTTGGTATGTATAAAAATGTATTTATAATATTTATAATATTTGCAATATAGCTCTATATTATAAAATAATTTGGAAAATCCAAAAGTGCACGCCTCATAATTTTTTTTAATAAATATTTATTAATTATTATTTTTGTTTATTTAATAACAATTAAACCACATCGAATCAGACCCTGAAAAATGAAAGGGTTCTATTCCTGAGCATACTCAAGCGTAAGAGAAAAAAAAAGACTCGATTAGTAAAGTATTTCGGTCGCTATCGTGTTAACAAGAAAAAGGATCCGCACATACAGACACACGGACGTCCAAGACAGAACTTTTTTAAACTGTTTTTTAACTAGTTTAAATAACAAAAATGACATCAAAAATATCATGAACGTTAAAAATAGTGTTTTTTCTTAATATGTGTGTGTATGTATTATCTTACAAGTGCAATGTATGATACATAAAGACATTTTAAGTTTGAAAAATCAGATGTTTTGCGCGAAGTGACAGTAGTACCCACCTCAACGCTTCGCTTATGAGGCGTGCAATAAACAATTTTTATATTGATTTGGACTTAAATCAATTTATAATAATGAATTATTATGAAACTACATAAGTAGGTAGTCTAGTTGTTAAGAACATTATACGAATATAGAGCAAGTTTAACGATTGTATTTGATTTTTGAATTTGCATACAATAGGAATTATTAATTGCATGTTATGACGTCGCGTTTTTTTTTAATTAATATTATTAAAATTTTGCAGCGAAACCAAATCAAAGGAAGGAAATAGTGATAACATTTGAAGAAAATGGCGGGAAGGGAATAGAAAGTACAACCAATGACGTCATTGCATAAGAAAACGAAAATGCGTTTTTACTTTTTGTTATAAATATATGTTACCAATACGTTATAAATAAAAATTTTACATAGTTTTTGTTCTTTTAATACGAGTTTTAACTTCAAGAAGTTTAATTTCATTCTGTAGTCATAAATATTGAGTCATAAATATTGAAGACTGAGGATGTAGAGGCTGTATGAATAATGAATATGATACCTAGGTACTTTCATCGAGGAAATGATTGAGTATATAATTATATACGTTACAGACAATACACAGCTTGTTGTTGATATTTACATTTAAAACCTTCAAAAAATAAAAAAAGTATTCACTACTGTACCTATGCGTTTCATTGCCAACATTGCATTGGCTAAAATTGACTTTAAAAACGTGTTACATATTTTAATAAGAACATATTTTTTTAAGTATTTTTATATTAATTTTATGGATAAATTTGTATAATACAGAATATAAAGTGATAAATTTTAATGCATTAACCTAGCTTATAACTAAAATGTTTACGTGCGATATATACGTTGTACCTATACACGCTCCAAAATATAACTAAGGAAGTCAGGTAATTGCCTGAATCGTGTAGGCGAGTAAACGCAATGTAATTTTTTTCAGGTTCTACTACTACATTTTATACCGGGAGTGAAAAAGTGCGGCTTATAAAGTAGGTACTTGTCGTTTTGAATAAACCTTAAAACGATCATTTTATTTTGGATTTCTATAAATATTTAAGAGTTAAAACCTACTCGCATGAACAGGATATTTTGTTAATAATATTGTTATCCTTTAACAGCCTTATATTTTTGAAAAGAAATAACGTGTTATGCAAATAAAATGAATAAAATTATCAAATTGTTTAAACTTGTTAGACAAGACTATCCAATTTTGAGTTTATCAAGCCATTGTGTTGATATCTATCTTTATAAATGAAAGAAGAATGTAGCGTAATACACAACTTATAACTCAAGAATGGCTGAACGAATTTTAACGATTTTTCGTTTGATTGATTTGTCTCCACTGTAATTAGGAAAATAACTAGGTGGTAATATGTTGAGATGGATAAGATGCCATCATGCCTGGATATCTAGGTACTTAAAAAAAATGTGTGCGTGTACCTACTTGTGTACCTACACACGTAAGAAGTGAAACTTCTTTATGACCTTATTTTTCAAAAAATAATTTACTATATGCAACTTTACAGAAATACGTTGAATGGTAGGGATAAGAAAAAGATGGCGCGTAACGGTAAAATGTCACGCGTAACGAAAAAATGTTACACTAAATTTTTTTCCAACCCCGATAAAGAAGTTTCACTTCAAAAATATCTACTCAGGTAGAGTCGATCCGTTCTGATACATATTTATAAAAAAAATCTGGAAGAAGCTTCTATATTATCTATCTACTTCATAGCATGCTTCATAGTATGTATGACGTATGTTCACAGAAGTTCAGAGAACAGAAAAATATTTAATTAAATTTTAAGTAATTTATAATTTATAATCTTAGGAATTCAGGCAAAATTATATTACTACGAGTTGGCTTTAAAAAGACTAAGGCGCAAGAAATTTGATTGACGACCGCGACGGAGCCGCGGGTGTTTGTTGGTATTCTACCGCGACCAAAAAAAAACGCATCCTAAGGCCGCATTACGATTTTTTTCCGCAAGCGGTGAATCTTAGCGTCTTTAATAATTAGTTAAAAGAATTATAGTTATAATTAATGTAATATGCAGATACTTTACCTAACAATTATAATTTATACTAATTAAGTTTGGCTCTACCTAAATTTTTATTGTAATAAAATACAATGTGTCGAATTGAGAAACTTTTTTGTTTTGCGTTATCTCAACCAATCTTTAAATAAATTAAAGCTTTACCTTCTGAATGATAAATTTTAAAGTACATGTGAAATACTGCTATAGTATATATTGTAATAATTGGCAAAACAAAAACCCTCCGAATGAAAAATGTAAACTTGGAAATTTTCGTTGCTGGTAATTATGGTCGCGGGAGAAATTGGGAATAATATTATTATGATAATTTGGTAGGTATTCGACATAAGTTTACAAATGTTAGACGATGATCAAGTATTATTCAGTAATTTGATGCTCTTGAGTCCTGACCATAGAATTGGGAAATATTTACCAAATTCACAAGTGTGAGATTTTACAATAATTTATAGTACATAAAGTGCGGGTAGTTGATAAGAATGATTTTGATATTTGGTAACTCAGAAAGAGCTCTACATCTAAATTCTTGTACTAAGGTTAGGAGCAGACTAAATCTTAAAAGCAAGTAATATCCTACAATTGAATCGATATGCTAGCCGCTAGATTATGTCAGGAAATAACTAACAAACGTAATATCAACAATGACATAAGCATTGTAGGTCAACAAGATTTGATAGTTTAACTTTTGATACAACTCCCATGAAGCAATAGTCGACTGTGAGTTGTGACCGTATTTATTATAAATACTATTTAGTTGTCGACGAGTCGTCGCGTCAGTATGTTGTGCGCTTACTAAATTATTGTAGTGAATTTATATTTTAACCATGTTTTTGGTATTTATATTAGCTATTGTAGGCGCACTGGCCGTCGCATGCATTTTAATAGATTCATTTAAAAGTGTAGTAGAATTATTAATATCTTATTTAACACCGTATTTTATTCCTGCTGAAGACTTTCCACTATGGAAGAAATATGGACATTGGGCTGGTTCGTACCTTTGATTTATTTTGAATTAAGTTGTTATCGTGACATTGACATCAATTAATTATTGTATATTTGTTTCATTTAATTAACGATTGTGTGATCTGTCATCTGGTATCATTTTAAAATATATATATGTTGTCTTTGAAAAAGAAAAAAAAAAAAACAACAAAATTAGCGGGAAATATTGGGGTTTCTTTAGAGAACTGCCGCACGTATTATAGGTTTTTTGTGGGGGGGGATGGGGGGGAGGAGGGGGGGACCCTCCCACCAAAAGGGGAAAGTTAGGAAACCAATAGTTTTGGAGAAAATTCAATTTTCCTATTCTAACCTCAAAATGTATGGAATTGGTGTAAAATAATTTTAACTAAGCATTAGACGATAGTAACATATTTTACGATACATAAATAAAATACAAACAAGTTGTGAAAACCTACGTAGTTTTTTTTATTTGAGTGGGAATCGCCCTAAAGTCGCTTCTGGCACTCGCCGGCCGCTGCCGCGGCACGCTCGCTTCGCTCGCTCGGCTCGTGCGGCAGTTCAAAAGTTAACCTAACACGCTCGTCGCTTCGCTCCTCGCTACCTATTTAGATATTAAAAATAAAAGTTTAATAGTTTTTTAACCTACCTACGTAGATTATTTTTTGTTTGAGTAGGAATCGCCCTAAAGTCGCTTTTGGCACTCGCCGGCCGCAGCGTAAAGACACAGTGCAGTGAAATGAAACGTCTTGGTCCGCTTTTTTTGCACAACAAAACGGATAAATGCACTTTTTTCGCACAAAAAATTATTAACTTTAAAAATTAATAACTAAAAAACTACAAGTTTCCTAACGATAATATTTTGGAATTACAATCTTACATTACCTAGCTAACTAAAAATATAAATATTTCCAACAAATTCGTGCGGCAGTTAACTAAAGCCAACCCGAAATATTTGTTGCCTATGTCTGATTGTTGACTATATTATTATAGTTTCTTAGTGACTTTGAAGAAACGTGTTTAACCCGATTCGACCATACAAGTTAGTTTCGTATAACAAAATACATGACATTCTTTTAAACAGCTGATTTTTAAAGCGCAAAGCGCACTGTTATTAATTATTATTTTATGCACTGATAAGATAAGAGATATCTTCAAATTGTTGTGGTCATTCACTTATTGTGTTTACCCGAGGAAAATGATAGATAGATAGATGTGTAATTATTAAGTATTCATTATTTAGGGAGTTAGATAGGTATATTATCATTCTAAATTTGAGATAAAAATTATGAACGAAATACATATTTAATTTTTGTTGCGGATATTTTTGGTCAATTTGTACAGCATTAAACTAAAATTTACGTTCTAAAATAAAACAAAATAGTTGTATAAACCTTTACTCTTTATGAAGACCAGTTAAAATATTATTACTTAAGTGAATAAAATTAAATGTTATTTTAACCCACTAGATCTGTGTTTTAACCACATTTTAAAGTGAAGGAAAAGAACTTGACCGGTCTATCGAGTTTCCACGAAAATGTAATACCTAGTAATTTGTAATTACCATTATTTTAACCCGTTTATTCTAAAAATAATTAAACTGTCATGTTTGCCTTACATTGTTATCGGTTTAAGTCTTAAGTATTGGTTATAGCTCATTTCTCTGTCTCATATTATGATCATTCTGAATAGTAGGTATGTACCTAACAAGTACCTACCTACCTAACTACTTACCATCTACTTAGGTACTAACGTTTTTAACCCACTCTCTCAAAACTGTGAAAAGCTGTTGGCTGTCATGGAAAACTACTGATATATTTTTTCATTTCAGAATAATTTCACCTGAAATTTTCACTTATAATATTTCCTATACATCAAATAACATAATTTTTAAACCGCTTAATTCTATGTATAAACATGGTTTTAAATTTTAACAATTATTATATAATATTTTTATTAATATATTTATTTCAAAAATTACATCGCCAAATAGTTTAGGTACATATCCTAGGTACATTGAAATTTGTTTTAAACTTAACTAACTATACACCAACTGCAACGTACCTACCTACGTACTGAATTTTCAATCTTGTCTTCTTTTTACTTTTACATGATGAAACAAATACAGGAGGTACGTATATTCCAATAATCCTGCTCTAGCTGAGTGTTCGTTATCTGCGCAAATCTCTACACTAATAATATTGCTACCTATTGATTTGGGTACCTAATTGGGTAATATACAGATGGTAGGACCTTTTGATTTGGGTAATTGGGTAATACCTATACAGATAAAAAATGCGTAGTTAGGTCTTTTTTGTGGTAGACAAAATTGAATTAACAAAATAAAAAAAAATGTTATAGCTAGATCAACATTCCTTACTATGGGAAAACCTGTTAAATATAGCAAAATGTATTTAAAAGTTCGCTCGTCTGAAGGACGCGCAAAAAAGTTTAGATTTTTGAACTTTGATATTTTATCTAATTATCTTAATAAAAAATCGAAAATCTTTTATTTTTATGATTTAGGTGTTGAATGTGCTGTGTGGCACCTTTGACATTCATTTTATTCATGTTTTATTACACATGCATTTTAAAAACAAATTAATTAAAAACTAAAAATATTAATACGACCGGAAAATTTACAGCCGCTGTTTTGTTTGTTAAAATTCTATGATAAAAAATATAATTTTTAGACTGAAATTATAATATTGTATTTTCTATAGCAGATTATAATAATTATGATGACTAAGTAAGTAAGTACCTAATTAACATTTACGTGAGACGTACCTGACTACAATCATGGACAAATATAATTTAAGGTTATATTTGTCTATGCTACAATACAAATTACAATGCGATATTAAATATTAATATATTTTAATAGTTAACTATCTCATAGTTTATTAAGTAACACATATGCAACATACTTATATGTACTTAGTGATATATAAAACTTCCTTCAATGTATCTATTTGATTAAATCTTAAGATTAATATCTGGCCATAATATTTACGTAGGTAGATACGTAAATAATTAATCTCATCAAATAAATTCTTAGTTACTACACTTCGTACATATTTCAAAAGAGATATTGAAAATACAGCTTAAGGCTTATACATGCGCTAATAACCTTGACCATACTTGACGGATCTCAAACCTCTCCCGCTGCACCTTTTTTCCTCGCATTTTGTATTTAAAAAGATACCAATCAGTGAAACAAAAAATCCTCGTCAGGGACTGTTGTGTAACTGATAATTTATTTTATTAAACATAAAATTTTCAGAGCTCTAAGTCAGCAGGTTACGAAGTTTATAGAGTATTTGCGGAAAAATCGATGACCACGGCACATTTTTTTTCTAGAAATCTATTAACTTTGGAAAAAAGTCCTCGCGAGCAATTAAAGATCAAAGACCATCCTATTTTATATATTTTTTTCGGTATTGTGCTTTATGTTGTACCAGACTTTATAGAGGTTGAACATAGTCGAAATTGCCGGGTAACGCCTTAAGCTACCTAAGTACTAATGTGGTCTATTTCTAACTAGAGGTCCGCCCCGGCTTCGCCCGTGGTACATATTTCGCAATAAAAGGTAGCCTATGTCCTTTCTCGGGTATCAAAATATCTCCATACCAAATTTCATGCAAATTGGTTCAGTAGTTTAGGCGTGATTGAGTAACAGACAGACAGACAGAGTTACTTTCGCACTTATAATATTATATAGTATGGATTACAAGTATGAAAGATATAATATAAATATAATTAAGAGAAGTACACAGAAATTAAATTTGCCTACACTTCATACGAATAATATGCAATTATAAGTTTTTCAAAATAGGTTGTTACCTAGCCAACTGTAAAAACTAAAAACTGTAAAATCGTTCATTATTTTTTTGTTTATTCTCTGAATGACATGAAGAAATATTTAATTATCAGTAGATATATAAAAACTTAACTGTAATTATGAAAATTAAATTATGTATGTGTGTATTTCCAACAAAAGAATTTTCAGTTAATTAGCATAAGTATTTAAATTCAAAATATCTTCATTTTTGCTCATTAAACCGAAATATGTAATTTATTTAAAGCTATAAGCCTATAACTACGTAAGTACATACTATACATCAATAAATAATCAAATGGTTGACAGAGCTATCAATACTATATCTATAGTTAGCAAAATTAAAAAAAAATTATATCAATCTACAAGTAAAATGTAGATCATGCATGAAAACAATTCGACTTACATACATATTTTATGCATAGTTTTCGCCTTGTACTCGAAATTAATTCGTGGGTAATTATTTGATAAAATAAATAATATGTTATAAACACATCAAAAACCGATTTTTAAGTAGATAGGTATATGACCATATTTATTGCTCTATCTAATAAATGTAGGCCTAGTTCTTCTTCTAGGCGTTACAATGCTAAAGTTGTTACGGTAAGGTACCTAAATACCTAATGAATTTTCGTAATGGTTGATTACATCACTACGTAGTATAAAACGAAGTCGCTTTCTCTGTCCCTATGTCCCTTACTCCCTTGTATGCTTAAATCTTTAAAACTACGCAACGGATTTTGATGCGGTTTTTTTAATAGATAAAGTGATTCAAGAGGAAGGTTTTAGTATGTAATTTATTAGGTTTTAGAAAAAGCGGACGAAGCCGCGGGTGGTAAGCTAGTAACTTATAAGACAGATTAAGTTATGTCATAGGTCTCTGGACGAGCGCCAAAATGCAACAATCTACAAAAATAGTCAAATTTCAATTTTCGGTAGATACATATTATAAAGTGTGATTTAAACCGATGAACCTGCGTTTTTCTAATATATTTCTTGAATACTAAAAAGTTACCCTATGAACCTATATGCATTTTTAATAAATCAGACGCCGTTTTGTATTCTATATCGTATTTTTATACGAAAATTCTTATACATCGGGAAGTTACATAAATTATAAAGGATAAGTTACTATCCTTTATACATATGTGATTTCCCTTCAAAATAACAACAACAAAATCATTCCTTTGCCAGCCCTAACGACGAAGTCATTAACAGTGAACAATGGAGAGAAAGTCGTGTATGCAATACTTGCATAACACTTCGAAGATGATTTTCGTCATGGGCTTGAAGGTTGAGCAATGTTCTGCACGTTTGACCGATAGGTACTGCAAAACACTTGGGAAAGATGCTATGAATAAAATCCTAGGATTTATCTCTGAATACATAATGTAGGTTTATTTTTTCCTATCCGATCGGAATAAAATTGAAATTTTGGTATTAGACTGTAGTTGTAGCCGCGCAGTAAGAAATATTCCTATATAACTGCGAAAAATACGAATTCGTTGTTTTTATGGATCACGGGTCACGATAGGCGTAATAGTTCATTCAATTATACCTTATTGGAGCATAAAATGCTGCAATTTTTCACACAATTTACCAGGTACTAAGATTATGTCGTCGCGAAGTGGTAATAAACTCAAGCTGCAGGTAATGCAGTGGGGATTAGTCTAAAGAAAGAAAAGGTATTTATTGCCAAAAATAATTAAATAAATACACGATTAAATAAATTTATATGAAGCAAACGGAGAGAAGCTTAAATTTTTAAAGTGAAACTTTTTTAGGCGCGTTGAGAGTAAAATTTCAAGGTCGCGTCATGCCAATACCGTCACGTCATGGAGTAAGGCGACGATTTTGGTATCTTTGAATCTTGCCAAAGAAGTTTCATAGGTGTCACTTCTGACACCTGTGCTCGGCACACACGCTCTTTTTAAAGTGAAACTTTTATTACATCGTCTCAAACTTTTTGGTCTGTGTAGCGCATGTCGCGTGTATCGCGGCTGCCGAGTAGGTATACCTACTCGGCAGCCGCGATACACGCGACATCGACGACAATCGTAAACAATGGACTATTGTTAATTATTTAAAATAATAATTTAAAAAATATATACATGAGTTTTCAATCTATAGTGGTTTAAAGTTAACTCAAAAATGGAGCATTTTCGTAAATTTTCTAAAAAATCTTAGAGAAAGTATAAGAAATTTTATAGTATGCTATATATTCGTGATCTACTCAATAAGTTCTTTCATTTGATACCCCACACGGCATGTTTTGGAAATTTTTATTTTTTTCTTTGTATGCCATATTTAATTACCGGGGTGGGGGAGGGGGACCACAAAACTGGTTGGCAACATCTGTCTATAGGATGTCTGGGATCTATACAATATAAGTATATCAGAAGTCAGATTTAGGTCCGCTATTTTTGCAAACGAACATCTCCTTGGAGCCTGCTCTATGAAGGAAGAAACTTATGTGTGTCACATTTTTTCTTTAATATGGATACAAATAAACATTATCTTTTCACATTGATTATACATAATTAAGAAATCAACTCCTCTGAAACGGCTTGACCAATTTTTATTATTTTTTTAATATAAGAATAGCTAAGCTAATATTTATTTGAGCAGTTGCTAAGTTGTATTATATTATCCGTGGTAGTATTATACATAATTTTAAACCATTTTATAATTAACTTATCGCAAATAAACAAAATTAAAACATCGGGTAATATGAATCGTGACCCCGCACTTTTTCTTTCAGGAAAAGTATATAATTTTTTATGTAAATTTATTTTATATTTGCATTTTTTATTTTAACTAATGTGCCGTTTTGCATATAAATAAATTAATATACCTAAAGACCTTTAGGATTACATTATTTTGCTTTAGTAGTTCTCGTAATGGTTATATGATAGATAATAATAATTTTATTCCACACCATTTAAGATTTTAAACTATTTGTTAATAATTTTAAAAGCAACAAAGCATAATAAATGCGTAATATTATGTGGAAGTAAAGGTATCATATTGTCGTAAAATTAAATACTTTGTAAAATACTTTATGCATATAAACATAAATAGAACCTTGAAATAAATATAAATTTAAACTTCATATAATAGAATAATGTAAATATTTAAAATAATGTATTCAGTGTTTATTCGGTTCAAATGCTAGAATTTATATGCCGCAGTGAAGTAGTTAAATCGGTCATTTCATGAATAGTCAAGTCTCTTTATTAATCTTTACTTACTTACTTATTTTCTTAATGTAAAGCGTAAGAGTGTTTTTTTGATTGTATTTCATTTCATTCACGTCGCACCGGAGCTGTTTTAGTGTGCTTTTCCACCAATAATGTGTGAGGATGTGTAGCGAGGAACAGAGGCGGCTCGCCCTAAGGAGCGCTGGTGCAGTGAACTCCCATAAATAATTATAATAAAATCATACTCCTTAATTTAATTATTAACATTAATTATTACTATTTAAAATCAATCGTAATCTTTAAAACTACTGTTAATACCAATGAATATATCCATCATTCCATCATCCCATACACCTGTATAATACCTACTGTATTATGTAACGCGCGAAGCGGTGCGCTCACGATTGCGCTCCAATGAAAAAAGATTTAGTACATTTCCTAATACGAAATCCAATAGGAGTGAAAGAGAGGGTTTTGCCAGAGCCCTGCGCGTGAAACAAAAGATTTTCTATGGAAAAGTAGCAAAATTCGGTGCGCCGCACCCGCAAACGTTGCCGGTTCGTTTTTACCGCCCGGCAGGACAGCGATTGCGACGTTGCCAGTTGCTACGTCTATAATATAAACAAACACTCGACTCTCGAGTCAACTTCAATGCACGCGCGCGATTCATGCAATTTTCTAATTAAAATTATAAAATACGTGTTGAAATAGCCTGTACTTATCAGTATTACTTGTGAGTGTTAAAATGAACAATAATTATAATGTGGCGTTCATTAAAAAGTGTGATAAAACGTTACAAATTCGGCTTGAATGTAAAGCTAAGGGACCGCCACGGCCTGAACTTGATCTTACGCAAAAATGTACGACAAAAACGAAAACATATACGCGTGTGTTTAAATCTGAACAATATGTAAAAAAAACCGTGGTTGTGTGGTTGTGATGAAAGCAACAACAGATATTTACGAATGTCTTGTCGCTTTAAGTTATAGATATTTTTGCACACCAAAAAGAAAGACGTATGTATTTCCTTTATAAGTAATTTTTTTGATAAATGTACTGCTTTACACCATGTATTTTCAGTGTTTTATTTCAAGTGAACACCCATAAAATTTTGTCACGAGCCGCCTCTGGCGAGGAATATGTTTGTAAATAACAAATAGTATCACTTCAAACGCTAAAAGCTTCAAACTTCAAACTAAATGAAGCGATATGATTGGTTATTTAAAACACATTCCTTGCTACACAGCCTGGCACAATATCGGTGGAAATGTACCCTTTGATTTCGGTGTTTGGAGACAGTTTCGAGGATAAAGAGGCTACAGGCTTTTTACCACAGAAATACATCTCGTTCACATGAGAAGATCGTTTACGATGCATATTATAATCACTCCGAGGCACTTCATTTTTCAACTGCGTCGTTTAATCAGGAACTGGGCTTTAAATTAAACGCCTGATTTACCATGTTGGCAGCGACATATCATGAGTCAATCTTGCGCAGGTCGTCTTTCAATCACTTAACTGTAATATGTATTCTTGTTAAGATTATCCAGCTAGGAAGAACCTTGATGCACGACATGAATGTTTTTTCAATTTCAATTTACTATAAAATTCATAATTAACTACAGAAAATAGAAAAAAAGGCAAGTGCGGTTTGGAAGATGTTAAAATTTTGTTTCATGCCGGTTTCCTTTCGATGTTTTTCCTTCACCGTTTGCTATTAATGTGGATAATGTGCAGATAAATTGAAAAATTAATTTATTATTGCACGATTGTCTCGATCCCTCCACTTTTAGAGGTCCTAACCACGGAGCCAATACAGCATATTATATTTGAGACACAGATGAATTTGGATTTTCCAAGTTATAGAGGAAAAAATGTTGATTTTTATGAAAATTATTATTTTTAAGCATGTCAATTAATACGTAGATATTATTAAACTAAGTTCTAATATTTAATTTAGGTGTTCTTATTACTTTAAGTACGAGGCAAGCGACTGACGCATACTTATAATTTAATCCGAAAGTTACCTTCGTTGGATAATGATAATAATTAATTACCTCAAATTGTATGTGATGAAAATTTTAATTTATTTCATAATAAATGAATAATTTTGTTTTTTTTTTTTAACGGCCTACGAATAAATTTATGCAAAAGTTACGGCAACAAAAAGCGTACCTACGATTTTGAAACATGCAATATACAAAAAATGCCTCCTTGAAAATTATAATATCGTAAAAATATATTTAGGCAATCCTCAATTAAAATTCTGTTTTAAATTATTGGCCTCTACTATTTAGTATTTACTAATCTGTCGTCTGTGCTACTACCTACTATACCTACTTCTATTAAGCTAGACTTCTTTTAGAAAAGCTTTTCAATACTACATTGCAATTACTATACAAATTTTGCAATCAACTGCTTCAACACATATAATAACCTTCCAGAACATTCTAAATTCATTTTCTATAGATACATTGTGCATCATAATGCTGTGGTCACGCCACTCGTGTCACGACTCAATCCTACCTCGTGACCCTTATTACAGTACTTAGTACTTTCAAGTAACCTAACCTCACTTACCTCATACGTTGTGGTTGTGAAAGGAGAATTTTGTAAATACATAATTGTCTGACATACTAGCTTTCCGCCCGCGGTTTCGCGTAGACTTGAGAAATCCCACATAGTTCCTGTACGACTAAGTACCCTAATCATACAAAGAATGGGACATCGCGAAAAAGCCCGTTCTCGTGCGATTTCTGGAATCCTAAAAACTAGTACTATATCATTCGTACCATATTTCATCCAAATCGGTTCAGTGGTATAGCCCTGCAGAAGAGACAGACAGACCGCCAAACAGACAAGCAGTTCCTTTCGCATTTCTTATATTTTAGTGAGGAAATAAGGATATAGGATCTCATACCGCTTCATCGCTTCCAACTACTACTTTCGTTCCTTAGTGAAGACATCATCAATAGCTGTTTCTTTATTTTCAATTCATCAGTATGGAAACGTTTTTAAAAATATTAAGAAATAATAACTGCAATACTTCTTGATTGCCTGTTATTTTACTTGCATGATAAATTCACATTTGATAACTTTTTGGTGGTTATTATCAACACGCTCGCCTTTCTCACTGTTATGTCACCATTTTGTAATCAAAAGCTTACTTATATCGATTTCTTTATGATATTTTTATACACTGGTACATATGAACTAAATATTTACCTACACGTTTGTGTAATCTCTATCAAGGCTTTTTCAAGATTATCCATTCGTATGAAAAGAACATCCAAGTTTCAATATTTTTCATTCATTTTGTGTTATACTTAGTTTCTGCAAAAAAAATAAACAATAATTTTTTGTTTATGTTTTTGCCGGAAAAACCATTTGGAAATGTACAAAAATATATATGCAATCAGAATAAAGACGTGTACACACTACACACATAATACTCTTTCAATATAGCATACCCAATCCAAATCTTGCAAGATAGTAGTCTCTATATAGAGATTCCAAATTGAGGCATTTAGATATTTAGAGAATCAATTATACCACTTCGTCTGGTTCGTCATGAAGCCCTAGCACATAACAGATTGTGTACACCGGTTGTTGACACATTGAAAACGGTGATATTTCCAAAACTCCACAATCAAGGCCCGGTTATGATTTTGTAACATTTTCGTAACTTGTTGCAACAGCTATCCGATTCGACTTGTATAATTATTGAACGGGGTCAATGTCAGATTTGCTTCATGCAAAGGTATTCTATAAGTTATAGATAACGCCGCGGCCGTGCGAAAGAATGGTATTAATTAGGTACTTAAGATTAAAAGAGGTATTACTAAAAAGAACGCTTTTATTAGGATCAGACTTCAGAATGGACCATTGTTAAACTCAAAAAATTGTCATTTATCGTTTTTAGGAATTTTTCGTTTATTAATTTGAGAATTTTGAGAAAGAATTTTATTCTTCTTATTCACCATAGTTTTTTTTTTGTTAGCGATATTACCAACAGGTTTTAGTCTCCATCATCCATGACAATCGTCAAAATATTCAAGTTATCAAAACTTGATTTAATTAGCCCCTTTTAACATGATAAATATGTACATAACAATTCTAAGTCAGAATTCAAGTTTATTTCAATGGAATATCTTTATTGATGAATTTGAAATTATTTTATCATTTATGGTAGTTTTACTGGATCCCAAATAAAACAATCACAAATTAGTTAAATCAAAATCCTTTTTACGATGTGCATCTGCAAGAAAATTTTCTTACGACATAATCTTTTGAAATAGAGCAATTGTTTTATTACAAGAAACTTCGACATTTCAGTAAATTAGATCAAAAACCACTTATTTTAATGTCGAAACATTAAAATATTTAGGTTCATCTCATCATTAAAATATCAGGTTAAATTACATTTTCTTGAGACGAAATACCTAGTATGATCTGCAAGATTCATCACTCGATTACACTATTATATCGATATTACACTTACCTTAACACTTACAATGTTATATCGACGCGCGACGTTCGTAGAGACTCATTTAAGATTCTTATGTTGACTGCCGTTCTTTAGATAAAACTCAATTACTGTTAAGTAATATTATAACCTATGTATTCTTTAGTATTACCTAGTTCCGGAAAATCAAGTTCAAAAATACTATAATTAGTAATCTATACTAAAAAGTAGTACGGCAAAATACGCAAGTTCAAGTTCCACCTCATGATGGAAGCTTTTCCTAATCTTTAGGTAAATTTTTTATTATTTTAAAAATATTAATGATCAATAATTATTAATTATTTATATTTATGAGCATTTTATTTTATAAATCGCATGGAAAATTAACAAGGGCGCTTATGTTAATAGTTTAATTAAATTGGACTCGTTTATTTATATTTATATCTGGTAGTCATAAAAATTATAATTTGAATTTTATCTAGAGAAGGTAGGTGTCTATTACATAGGTAGGTTTTAAACCCATTACATACTATTATGTTTATCGTATGTTTCGAAAAAAATATCGAATCAAAGGAGAATTTTAACACATTTGATACGTCATCTTCTTATATATATGTTACGGCTAAAGGTAGGTGAGAACATAAACTTAAGATTAGCCGGCTAAACTTAGGTTTATTTTCGACGAGGTGTTAATGTTAGTTTGTTCTATCTTTAGCCGGCTAAACTTAAGTGTAACCGCAGGCCCGTGGCTAAAAATGTCGGGGTGGGTAGATTTGGTTACTATAATACATGTAAGGAACAGGGCGAGTGTTTTCTGGCACTTCGCCGGCTGCTGCCGCAGCACGCTCGCTGCGCTCGCTCGGCTCGTGCGGGTCTTAAGAGTTCTAACCTAACCTAACCTAGCCACCAGCTTTCTGCCCTGAGTCGGGGTGGGTAGATTTGGTTACTATAATACATGTAAGGAACAGGGCGAGTGTTTTCTGGCACTGTGCGGGCCCCTCAAGCCCTCCACCGGCCCGGCGCTAACCAAATCTACCCACCCCGACATTTTTAGCCACGGGCCTGCGGTTACACTTAAGTTTAGCCGGCTAAAGATAGAACAAACTAACATTAACACCTCGTCGAAAATAAACCTAAGTTTAGCCGGCTAATCTTAAGTTTATGTTCTCACCTACCTTTAGCCGTGACATATATAAAAATGAATCGCAAAATGTGTTGGTAAGCGCATAACTCGAGAACGGCTGAACCGATTTCGATAATTCTTTTTTTATTATATTCCTTGAAGTACGAGGATGGTTCTTATGTAGAGAAAACGTAAACATGTACCACGGGCGAAGCCGGGGCGGACCGCTAGTAATACAATAATTAGATAAATACCACTTTTGAGAAATTCATAAATTCGATGCTAATGTACAAAAAAATTAATTACATTCAAACCGGTTATTTATCCAAATAGACAATTATGTAGTTGCTTTGCGGATACCCACAGCTTGTTAAAATTATTATTTGAATTTTAATGTAAATAATAAAAGCTAAGTGCGAGCGAGTTGGTCTTGCTCTCAAAGGGTTCCGTATTAAACTTTTTATATTGAAGCCAAATCATCGAGCGCATTTCATACCTTATTATTTATTATTATTAAAAATAACTTAATATCCACCATACCAATCTCCATAAGAAATAAATTAACAGTACCTTTAAATTACTTTAATTCTGTTAAATACAGTGTCAATACATAGTACAGTGACTAATGCAAATAAATCCCGTCCGACTAGGGCCCGTTCGGCCTCCTCCACTCAAGCGACGCCCTTGCGCATGTCGCTACCAGGGTGAACCTTCCAGTTCACCCAAGCGTTCGTGTTAAGATGTAGAAGACCTTCTGATTACATCGAGAAACACCACACAAAAAAATGCAAATAAGTGACTGGAATCTATGCGACACCTTTTTTGATACAGAACCCTAAGTTTTTACCATGATTTAAGCAAACTTGGTCAGTGTTATTACAAAAAAGATGTTAAACAATGTCTAAACACGTGTTTAGTTAAACAGCATTTAGAGCTTTAAACTCTGTCTAAAGATGTGTCTAACTTTCTCTATTACAAAACAGTGTTTATCTTTTGATTAGCTAAAACATCGTTAGGCAGCCAAATGTTATTTTAAAATAGCAACACTACATAACTTTCGTTCAAATGTCTACAGTTCATTCCATAACGTTCCTTTTTAAGTAAATCAGTTACGTGATCCTATGCAGAAAATTATGTTTAAATCGTTTAAATAGTCTTATTATATATTTGGTTGCTTGTATTCTGCGAATATTTGTACTATTTTAATGAATACGCTGTTATACACAGCTGTTATAAATAAGTTTTGGAACAATGAAAATAATCTAACAAACAACAGTTCGAAGAAATGAAACGCGCTTGTCAGTTTGTCATTGTCAGTTGTCACAAATTATTGTTGCGATTTGTATCTCTATTTGTATTTTCGTGACGATCGTTTAAGTACCTATTTGATACAAATATGAATGCAGAGAACGAACTAGTAAACAAAAAGAATGGATGGTTCGTGGATCTATAGTTTGACCGCGAGCATCGTAAGGGAAATCTTCTTTTATTACATCGTATATTCGATTAACATAAACTTTACTAAATCTAGTTTTCCTTTTGAACCTAAGATCATCAAAAGTTTCAAAAGGATCTATATACGTGTACGATTCACTTGGCTGTCTCGAAAATTATCCATGTAATCTAAATCTTCTCTATCAATATCATCAATAAAATCAATGAAGCCTAGATCCATTGCTATTGATGTTTTTAATTTGTTTTAATGTTTTTAGTTTTGTTACAAAATTTTTATAGCTCACACTCACACAGATTTAATTATTTAGCTGTAACTTTGAGGTTAAATAGGACTTTAGACAAGCGTCGACTCGTGTCTAAACTTAAACAGTGTTTAAACAGTGTCTAACACTAATCAGGGGTTAAACGCGGTTTTGTAATAGACAATTTTTTAAACACGTGTTCAACATGCGCTTAACTTTTTTGTAATAACAGTGGGTATGTTTATCGAGTTTCAATCGCTCATTATGTTTGCGTTGCTACGGCCAATTGTTGCTTGAGATTTGTTGATGAAACTGTTTCTTAAGGGCTTGGTCTAGTAGTGCAAACAAATGCATCCTGTCATCCTATATGTAAATAATACAAATGTACTAAGGGAAAGTTGCTCCACTTAATTTTTAAAAATTAAATCATTCGTATGCATAATTTAATATTCGTAATAAGTACCAAAAATGACAATTTGAAACAATTTTCGTGAAAATTACACCGGGTAATTTTTTTTATCAGTACACAAAATTTGCGAATACTTTCTATAATTGATATCTTCAACTTCATGTTTATATAACTGATCAACTTTTACAAAGAAATTTGGACGAAATATAAAAAAAATAAGCTTTCCATACAAAATGCATAACTCTATACATTTTTTTCGACCTAAGTTTCTTAGTGAAAGTTGTTCAGTCTAACTAATAAAACGGATAAACAAATTTTGTATATAATAAAAAAATGTAATGTTTGTGTTAAAAAATTATAAAATAGAAAAATACGCAAATGAAAACAAAAGATATTTATTTCTGACTAGCTTCCGCCCGCGACTCCGTCCGCGCGGATGTCGGTCTTCGCGTCTTCTACAGATTTATTATATTATGTATAATATATAGATTTATATTGATAAACATAATAAATATTTTGCTAGCATTCTGATGTTTTATCGGTTGCACTGGATTTATCTCTTTTTTTTTCAATCGCTTGAATGATATAGGATGGGTCCTTGATGGGCATCGAATGCTGAAGTCTCGAATCAATCAATTCTGACAGTAGGCAATTTATGTAAAATCTTGATAATGGTCCATCATTTTATTTTGCCTAAACGTTACATAATTTTTTATATATTCTATTTTTAACGAATGATTCACTCCAGTCCAAACAGCAAAGACTTCTGCTTATTTGTATTTCAAAAGTGTTATTTTTTGCATTGTATTTCAAATATTATTTTTTTTATTTTTAACCGCATCTTCCGCATTCATGTCTTTTGCCGGAATTAGACATTTAACTTCTACTAGTCCCAATTCCCTTTTTGATATGGGAGTGTATAAAGTAATTTTTTTAGATATTTCTCGTTATACTTTTAAAAAGTTATTATTGTCATTTTGCTCATTAGGTAAAGTAATTTCGATATCAGTTTTAAGTTTTTTGATACCTGCAATAATAACGTCATAATCGCCCGCACATACTTAACGATTACACCCTGTATACAATCCACCATCCACATTCATAATGTTTTCCTGTCCTCCTCTCCTTTACGCTGTTCACCGATACATTTTAAATGAGTAAATCTGCTACCACTGAAGGATGTTTCATTGTGATCAGCAAATTTTCACCACTGTTGTCGATTATTTGTTTTTCATTTTTAATCAGCAATTGGGAATCATCAGTTTTGTTTTTTGCAGATTGGTGATGTACCCTAACAAATTAACAATACGTCGAAAAGGGAAAGCATCAACGAATTATCGTTTTCGTCCTCTTTTTTTATTCTTCGCGTCTCTGTTACTTGTGTTTGTTTAGTTCTCATCACCCACTGAATTTTCTATGTTATTGTGATCTTCCATTACATCTGAGTTTTGATGATGTGATGATAATCCATTCGTTTTAATATTGGTACTTAGAGTTGGTGGACTAAACTAGAAATGGCGGACTAAATTTGTCAGCGCGTCTGTAAGATCAGAATATAAAACCAACATCCTGTATTTAAGTTACAAAATTAATAATCAAACAACATGCCGCTACGTTGAAAATGACTAGAAGAAAAAATTAAAACACCTCGGGACATAATTTTGGAGTAAACAAATCATTTTCCCCGTATGGGGATTTCCCCGGATGAACTTGGGAAGTTCAAGTTCTCAATACAAGTTTATATTATATTTCGTATTTCTCAAACGAAACGAAAATGAAGTTCCAAAAATGTTTATTCATTTTTGGAACTTCAAAAAAAATATATAATAAGAAAATTTATGAGCTTACTTTAGTTTTAAAGAAATATACATCCCTTTACTGACACCCCGTAAAATAAAGAAATTGTTGCCAATCGCCTTTGCAATCTATTTGGTTTCATTAACTTTATGTTCGAAGATAATTTTTTTTCTAGTAGTTACACGCGTATTTTTTTCGTTTATTTTCCATATCGAAATCAAATGTTTAAAAATACGAATATTTGCACAAAGCTAAGATAAAAATAATCAATTAACAAAAATATTAAATTTAATGAAGTAGAGCAACTTTCACTTCGGTATGAAGGAAAATCGAGCGTAGAGCACACGTCAGAACGCTCCGGCCCAAGGAGCGCGACTAAAGAAATTCGCTAGGATTTTTCCTAATTATTTTAAATATTTTTTTAATATTTAAAGAATTATCAAAATTCAAAAAAAAATTTTTTTAAACGATTAATACTCATTGGTCTTCAACCAAGTCGAATAAATTAATGGAAAAAATAACTTTTAGCAGTATTTATCAATAGATTTTGTAAGGCAAAAAATGGGAAATTTAATGAATTTATAACGTTCTAATTAGGAAAATCATAAGTTTTTCGGAAATTGTATTCAGCACTTTTTAATAACGACTATATAAGGATAATAATGCGCTGATCAGATTGTATAAATTGTAATCGGTTGCAACGTAGTGAGTGCACAAACTTAGCTCGAAATGTCTTTGGGGGAAAGAGACTTATCTTGAAGGCCTGATTAAGGTAACATAAAGTAACTTTATAAATGTGAAAAAATTCACGCGCATTGCGTATATAACACTAATTGATAAACAAGAAAAAAAAATTCAGTTTATCATTTCATTAGCCGGGAAAAAATTGTCAAATAACTTGTTGAAAACGCAATTTTGCTAGACTGCAGCCTTAACATCGATGATGCAAAGTTTGCTTTTCGAAGATGGCTCTGCAAACAAATATATGCTTGTTCATATTTGAATAGAACATAATATAATCGAGAAATGTTCATTATACGCACGATTTGAAAAAAAAAACATTTTATAACCTTAGCACCTATTTAACATTTGGGTATTTAAACAATAATGTTTTAATTGTCAATAAAATTGTATAAATATATCTGTACATAGTTAAAAAATATTGTAATTATTTGGATATATCATTCTCTGAAAAGCACGGTCATTTTTATCGAATTAGATAGTAAAGCATGTAAACGGAAGTAATGAGATAAACAAAAAAAATGCTGTACTAAAAATTAGGCCGTTCAAAAATCAAACATAAATAATAAAACCACTGATCCTAACAATTCAGTTATCATTCTTTCAATATTTTTATATTCGAAAATGCATTATAATAACAAAGAAATACATCTTTTCAGTGATAACTGGCAGTACGGATGGCATCGGCAAGCACTATGCGCTGGAGTTGGCGCAGAAGGGAGTAAACATTGTCCTCATCAGCAGAAATCCAGACAAGTTGAGGAGTGTCGCTGGAGAGATTGGTGAGTTTTACTAGATATAATTAAATATGTAAAAGGGATGGTTACACGACTGATTAACTGATATACTTAACACATAGCTCTTTTTAAGAGTCAATGTTTGGTATGAAACTCGGTCAGTATGAAAATAAAGTTAAATCTAACAATACGATTGAATAAGATAAACTCATGATATTATTGCATTGTTAGGTAATCCTTGATAAGTTTTCTTAGGTTCGAATTTATCCGTCCGTCTATTTATGGCGGGTCGAAGTAAAGTGCAGTGAGTTGCTTAATTGTAAGTAGATACTATAGTTTTTATTTTTAACTTACTTTTATGAGAAAAATAGAAGAATTGTAACTGACAAACTTGAAAAGGCAAAAAAAGACTTGGTTTATCCGAAACTAATGAAATACATTTTATTTCCAGAAAAGCTTGGAGTAAAGACGAAAACAATCGTCGCAGACTTCAGCAAGGGGGAAGAAGTATACCAGCATATAGAAGAAGAACTGAAAGACATACCTGTCGGTATATTAGGTAAGATTTATTTCGAAAGAGTGGAAATTTCTGTTTCAAGAGAGTGAAATTTTATGCATATGTATCAATATTCTTATTGGTTACTTAATTTTGATAATTTGTTTGTATCAGCGATTTTATTACCAATTTCAATCATATTATGAATGTTGTAGCTTTTAAAGTCGACCATCTTATGAAAAGTTTAGCAAAATCACACATGTTACATCAATTTAGATTTATTATCAAACTAGCTATTTTCCGAGGCCGATGACATCAATGTTTAATATGTTGGTCTGGCCCGAGACGAGACGATATTCAAAGTCAATATTTAATGGACTGGCCAAATATTGGACTAATTTTCACACTTTTTAATGCTAATTACCTAGCAGTCAATATTTGTTAGACGTACTTGAATAGTCGGAATAAATTTAACAAATTGATCACATTACCTTTTTTCTATTGAATTAATAAAAAGGGGCTCAAAAGGGGCTCCTCGGGGAGCGATATTTCAGATGTGAAATAAATAATAACTAATTAATGGGGATGGCAATGGTATAGTATGATAAGAAGGAAAAAGTGATGCCTTTTCTTTTTGTTACTACTACCGAATTTTCTCCGTAGAAGTTATGCTCGAAAACTATCGCTTACGATTCTATAAAATTAACCAATGATCTTCACCTTTCCAGTGAACAACGTAGGCTTACAATACGACTACCCCATGCCGATATGCGAGATGCCCCTCTCGAAAGCTTCCGAGATCATAAACGTCAATGTTCTGGCCGTGACCGCCATGACTCGGCTGGTGCTACCCGGCATGGTGGGGAGGGGGAAGGGAGCGTTGGTGAACATCTCCTCAGGGTCGGAGCTGCAGCCGCTGCCGCTGATGGCTGTGTATGCTGCCAGCAAGGTGGGTAAGAGAAGATGGATCTTATAGGATAAAAGAGCACCTATATGATCGAAGAGTAATTATTATTGTTGCGTACTGCGTAGAAACTTTTTCATAATCTACTAGGATAGTGATATGGTTCCTAAATACAATATGAAGTAAAACGTGTAGAATCAATACTGATTAGTTGTGTTATGATTTACGTTGTTCAAATAGTCTCTACTTGCAACAATTTTTTGATATCGTGGTGTGCTACGTTTGTACATTCAGTAGATATTTTCTCATGTGCTCATATGCTGTCAATCAAAACACTGTCCCTAATTCCAGTGCCGGCGTTAGGGGGGGGGAGAGGGTGCGATGGCCCTGGGCGACAAATTCTGGGGGGCGCACATGTCTCTACAAGCACTAAATTAAATTGACATTTAACAGGTCTACGTCCGCAACTTTACGCTAGCAGTGCGCAGGGAATACGCCCCACTGGGTATCCACGTGCAGCACGTATCCCCACTGTTCGTGGCGACCAAGATGAACGTCTTCTCGCAGCGGCTGCTGGATGGGAACAGTCTCGTGCCGGACGCGCGCACGTTCGCACGTAGTGCTGTCAACACACTCGGGAGAGTTAGTGATACTACTGGCTATTGGACGCATGGCATTCAGGTGTATATTTCTTACTTACTTACTAGACTAGCGAATCCTGCGCCATCTCTTGCCAGTTTTCAATCTGGAGGGTGCGCAGGTCTTTGGCTATTTCGTCTTTCCAGCGGTACCTGGGACGTATTACGTTATTATATGGTGTATTTCTATATTATAGAAATTATAATGATTTTAATAAAATTGAGGTCATGATTAGGAGTAGTTAAAAAGTTCCTGAGTTTCCCAGATTGAAGGTTTTTTGCTATAACTATTTTTATGTAATGTCTGGTTTAGATGAGATTTTGGGGGTACTTAAAGTGCCAGATTTAAATTTACTTGACGAAACTAATATTGCTTTTTAATTTGGTAGTATGTATATGTATGTTCCTATATGTGAACCATTTGGTCACACATTTGTGATTTGGGTCTCTGCTATTCATTTCTATAGATTTAGATAATAACAATACCTCTTTTATATTTCAGTACTTTTTCATCAAATGTGCGCCAGAATGGTTAAGAATTTACTTCGGGGAGCGATTAAACAAGGAATTCCGTCAAGAATACTTAGAAAATGCGAAAATCAAGGCTCAATAAGGAAGAAAATAGAACATTCTAAGTCAAATAGTCAATGGGTTTAGTAGGTATCGCAGTTATTAGATTTAGGTAATAAGTTGTAAGACTTGATACAAATACCTACGTGAAAACAAATAAAAAGGCAAATGAGCATTTAAGGCAAAGGTATTCAGAGCAAAGTCAATTGATGTAATTCTTGTCTCTTTCTTTTACAAGTGCAAAAGAAATGAGATAAATGGTCTTAGACAAATTGCCTAAAATCTAGACCATGTCTACGAATATTTCGGATGCTTTTGCTTAAGTAATTATAATATATCACCCTAGAAGAAAAGGATAAGGGCGGGAAAATATGAAATTATTCCATTTTAATATTTTAAAAGCCTTGTATATATATAAATACAGGTATGTGAAAAAGCTGAAAATATTCTGTTCAAATAATTTTTAGTTTAAAAAATTCAAAATGGGTTTTATTTTGTTTGTAAAATACATATCAAGTTTGTTGCATTGAGCTACGTAGTAATGATGCATTGAGCTCGTGAGTGAACTACTCACGAGCTCAATGCATGGTTCGTTGTTAAGGATTATTAATAAGAGTTGATCATTTTTGCGATGAGATGTTAAATAAGAATATTAAATATTAATTATTACAATTCCTGTGTTTTATTGCAAACTATATCCCGAGGTTTAATTCGCAAATATTTTACTTAGTGTTAGTGTTAATGGACAGACATTAACAGGTTTTTTATTTATTCAGTGGTAAGTGGTAGTAATTTAGTGTGTCAATTATAAGTAAAGTTGGGTAGATAGGTTATTAACACAACATTCGATCTACAAAAACGGCTATTCTGCCCAATTAGCCATCTTCCAATGCGTCGGAGCGCTTTTAACCTATCCTTTTGAATTCATGAAGACACTATCCTGTGGTAATATTATGTGATTAAGGTCAGGTGGGGTAAGAGGAACATATTTCATTTCCAGTAAAATATTTTGACTGCTAGGAACAACATTTATAGCTTTTTAAGATGTTTGAAACACACAGAACTTACCTTTATGTATTAGCTTCCCGTAGGCTAAATGTCATTACTCTAATAACAGTTCTTACGAAGATATTGACATTAATGTCAAGATTGAGTAATCGTTCCTCTTCCCCCTTACAAGGGGTAAGAGGGACAGTCATTGTATTTCCTAAGATTGGAGTTTGAATTAAAATATTCGTTGCTAAATGTTCGTTAATTTGTAGATAGAATGTCTTTGGTCAATATTAGATCTTAATGTCGATGAAATAAGGTATAATTTGGAATAAAAAACAAGAATACATCAATTCGGGGTAAGAGGGACATACAGGTTCGATCAGGGGTGGCAAACTAAAAAGAAGTCGACTAGTTATAATTCTATTTTTATTTAATCATACATAGTAATGGTAAACAGTCTGTCCCTAACTAGTTTTCCTAGTTAGTTACTCTTTAAAAATAACAATGGCACTATGTGATGAGATCAATATTGCGAATCAATATTTTAATTCATCTATTAAGAACCTTCTCCTTTTTAAGAAGTCAGTTAAAAATATAAATGATCTTCTTGATCCAAAAGAAATTCTTTGGAATTTCTGGAATTTTGAGACAGGCGAACTTAGCGAAACTTGGCGAATAGTGGTGCTTGCATCACTGTGTTCCGGTTTGGTGGTGAGATGAGGCCCTGAAGTAATTACTGGCACAGGAGGCATAATCCTTTAGGCCAGCAACGCACTTGTGACTCCTCTGGAGTTGCGAATGTCCATGGGCGGCGGAAATCGCTTAACATCAGGTGATCCGTATGCTCGTTTGCCCGCCTATTAAATAAAAAAAAAAATATAAAAAAAACACATGAGCGAGAAATTTTTAGTTATAATTTAAAATTGTAATAGGTACAGAACAGTCAGTCACTTCTTTTCATTTTATCCACATATAATTATAAATTAATCAAAATGTTGGTCACCCCTCACACGGGGGAAGAGAAACATATGTTCCTCTTTCACCGTCAATAGTGAGCCTCTTACCCCAGCTATTGTTTTTGAAGTCTAGGATTTTCAAGCGAAAGAAACTCACAATATTTAGTTGTTTCTTAACTAAAATGATTAATAAAAGAAATACTTACAGTTTTCTCCGTGTATCAGGATATTTAAAATATTTCTAGCACACTTTTATCACTAAAATATGGGTTCGCAAAAAAACGAGCCAACTTGGTGTTAGCCGAATTCGCAACTGTCAAATTTGTTTACATTTTTTGTGATGTCTGTGCTACGTAGCGACATCTACTCAAAACCGCTCAAACTAATTCGCCTTCACTTTTTTATCGACGGAAAGTACATAGTCATAAACGCTTCGGTTTACTAGTTATGGTCTCTAGGCCCTCTTCCCCCAGTGACCCTCTTACCCCACCTGACCTTATAAACAAATGTAATTTTGTCGTCTTCATAAGGTTATTGAAACTTTTTGAAAGAGTATTCTTGCAACAAATGTAATTTTGTCGTCTTCATAAGGTTATCGAAACTTTTTGAAAGAGTATTCTTGCAACGCTATAATTTATTGACTTGTCACCTCTTGTCACGTCTCATTGGACGTGATGAAATGATACTAAACAAAGAGACGAAAAAGTTTATTTCCTAATTTGGCAAGACCTTTGTATTGTTTTTGTGCTATGAGAGAAAGTAAACCAAATATTGCCGATAGTAGAGGCAGTGATAATTCTAGAGATGTGGAATTGCTTGCTATTTTGGAAAGAGATGAGGTACGTGGAGGTTATTTATTTACTATAGGGATACAGTACAACTTGTCTCCTGGAAAATATTCTCTCCGATATTTTCAAAATCGTCGAAGTCTCTAGGAAATCGTTCTTACCCTACTGAAGCGACACAATTATCTGTAAATATGCCTATCGTACAAGCATATCGTATAGTAATAGGTTTTAATAACTTTTTAAAAAACCCTACAATGCTTTACTGCTCTTAAGTAATTTATTATTGTTCTGGCTAAGGTTTCAGGTTTAAGCTTTTATTCTATAAATCACAATAATTATAACATTAGATGCAAGAGCTGCTGAAACAATGTCTAGAACATTCTAGAATGATATTGATGCAAATTTTATAGAAACAATATCCCATGTGGTGGTCGCACGACAGCATCATGCGCACCTTCTACCACCTCCCGAACAAAGCTCTATGGAACTGCTACATTTGCGCCATAGTCCTGGTAGCGTTGGTCCTGGTGGCAACAGTGAAGCTGAAGGGAACCGTCGTGGACTGGATATATAACGTGTCATATACGATACATGTATTGGCCATTTTGTGCCAAGTGCTGGGACGATTGCAGTATTCGTATATCGATTTTTGGACCGCTGGTAATTTTGTTTTGTAATATGAAAAGTAGGTGCTATTGTGGGGTTATACTCAATGTTAAATGTAATTGCTAAAATGATAGTAGTTGTATAAGGTAAAATAAATTTGCAGTTAGTTTTCTGATGGATCTGTTCACGTATTCTCACTACATGGTGCAAACGGGTGATTTTGAGCTCTATGAGATTCTCTGCTATTACATGCGCCTGCACAGACCGTTGAGATATCTTTGTAAGTACATAACAAATAAAAACTTGCCTTGATTTTTAAAGTGAAACTTTTATTACATCGTCTCAAACTTTTTGGTCTGTGTAGCGCATGTCGCGTGTATCGCGGCTGCCGAGTAGGTATACCTACTCGGCAGCCGACCGACACGCGACATGCGCTACACAAAGCAGTGTTCGGAACCGTCCGAACAGTTTCACTTTTACCGTGGTTTCATAAAACCACACAACATTTTTTTATTTATTTATCTTTTTGATGTATCCTATGAAAATTTGCTGAAGTATTTTTGAAGTGAAACTTCTTTAGGCGCGTTGAGAGTAAAATTTCAAGGTCGCGTCTAGGCAATGCCGTCACGTCATGGAGTAAGGTGACGATTTTGGTATCTTTGAATCATACCAAAGAAGTTTCACTTCTGACACGTATGCTCGGCTGATACGCTTTTTTTAATTCTTACAGAATTTATTGATTTTTTTTCATTTTCTCAGCTATAGGTCTACAATATTGGATCCACCAATACAGGAGAAGACTACAGCAATATTGTTTATTTTTACTTGCACAGTAAATCGAAAATTGTCCTTGTCCTTGTCCTTATCCGAAATGACAAATCCCGCTTTTTTAAAAATACTCGTTTTCTCTAGTTTTGCTCTACAATCACACCCAATTAAATTTAGTAAAATAGATTTAGTGAGCCATTGCTCGTCTGATAATATTTATCAGTGTGTTTATTTATTTATAGTGTGAAAAGCTAAACTCTCCATCAATGATAATTATGATCAAATGCTCTAGGGTCGTTAAACAACGAGAGTATGAAGGGAAGTGTTTTGGGCACTACACTGAAGTACTGCTACATATTCCTTGTATTGAGAGTGACATGGGCTCTCATCTGGTTACGCTTGGGCATTGTTAGTATTTATATTTAACTAGCTTTCCGTCCGCGGCTTCGCCCGCATTTTCAAAGAAAAACCCGCATAGTTCCCATTCCCGTGAGAATTCTGGGATAAAACCTATCCTATGTGTTAATTCAAGTTACCCTCTATATGTGTGCTAAATTTCATTGTAATCGGTTCAGTAGTATTTGCGTGAAAGAGTAACAAACATACACATCCTGACATCCATCCTCATAAACTTTCGCATTTATAATATTAGTAACTAGGATAGGAAAGTAAGTGGGATAGGAAGTGGGATCTATATTAAAACATGACAATTTTGAAATATCACGTTCCAACTCGATTTTGTATGGCAACACGATAAGGCACACTGACTCAAACTTATCACTAAAATAAGTCCATCGAGACCTTTCAGAGCATATTTAGAAAATACTGTACTTCATACATTATATTTATTTAAACTAGCTCTCTATCTCCTAAATAGTTTCTACATAGTTTAAAATTTATTTTACACAGTTTTCAGAAGTATATACTAGAGAAACAAAAGCCAATGTGCGACAGCTTTATAAACCAGGAAAGAAACAAGCGAGCGAACCAATACAGTTCATAGTCGTCTTTTATATTTTGAATAAGATGTTTATACCAATTGGGTAATGTTCTAACCACAAATTATTTAAAAGAATGTTAAAAAAATATGCAGGTGAAAATAACATAGAAATATCATGTAGGTACATCTACAGGTAGCTTTTTTTTTAAGTGAAAACTTCTTTAGCGGCGTTGGGTATAAAATCTGATCGAAAAAGCGTAAGACGGATGGATATCAAACATGCTCAACGTTATTATTCAAGTTTTCACTTCTGCCGGCACTCCCGGAGTGCAACCCGTCTTTTTTTAATTGACACCCGTCATCTCAGGGTGTTTGTTGTCTAAGCCTCCTCTGGAAAATAGTCCAGATTCTTTATTTTCTATTTATGTCCATTACAAATAATAAATATAATGCTTTAAATGCTTTAAATTCTTCACATTTGCAAGCCAGATATGCTACGGTCTACCGTACAGGTATAACTGCGTATACCAATCATAGGTAGGCTCAAAAAGTTTCAAAGGACTATTTCTTCACATGTGGTCTGTGGACGATGGACCTGTCAGGTGTACCGTACCATGTGTGGCAACCATTAAGAGGATATAATATATCCAAGATACCAACAAAATGATAATATTATGGTGGAATTGTTAAGATACTTGAGCGTAGTAACTATATTTTGGTAATCTGTCATCTGTGGTAGAGCTAATAGATGATCGTAGAGTGTACAAGTAAATCCAAAACTTTATAAGAACTAATAATAGGACATCTGTATTACCAACAAATGACGGGGAACGCATCGCGTCCCTACTAGTTATGCTGACCGGATGCTTCGTGGTGACGGGGGTGGCGGTGGCCTCTCTGTCCCTGGTCATAAGCCTGTATATGAGACCAGAGGAAACTTTCCGATCGAGATATAGACTGATTATCAAGGAAATGGTTAGATCACAACTATTGACACAGAATACTATTATTTGGAATTATTTTATAGGCAATTTCACTGACTCCATTTAAATTTATTTGTAAGCATACGTATAGCGGAATCTTTCTCCATATCCAAAGGTATAGAGCTAGAACAGAATATAACGACATAAAATACTAGAATATGATGTAGATCCCAGATGACGAAATCATGAAAAAGATTTCTAGATTTGCAGATCAAGATAATTAAGTGGTATCAAGTATCCTATGTGCCATACAATTATTTCTTTTGGTATCGTGTACCTATTATTTATTATCTTCAGAAAGACTCCCACGTTCCACCAGGCCTGCGTCACAAAGTGGAGACGTTTTATAAGATGTACTGGCATAAGCAGCGCGCAGTGTCTGCCACACGGCTGCTGCCGATATTTCCGCCTACCCTCGTTGCTACCATTTATACCGATATTTATTTTAGGGCTACGCAAAAGGTAGAGTCCTAAGGTTATTTTCATAACTTTATGAATGCTTATAGAAACTTTTTTTTTGGGTATTGATACACCATTTATTCAAGTTGAGTTATAAGTTTAATTCAAGTTAAATTATTAACAACCTTTATATAATTAATATTTTTACAATTTACCCATAACTTATATGATTTTTGCATCACCTGTTATTATTTACATCCATAGAGCCGTATTCTACGCGAGCTTTCATATCAGTTCTTATCAGAATTGGCGAAGAAAATGCAAACGATTCACTACATACCCGGCGATGCTATAATAAAGCGAAATACTAAGAAATCCTCTATTATTTATGTAACTTATGGTGATGTAGAGGTGAGTAAAAACACGATAAAATTAATTAAGTATTACACCATTAGTAGAAGTTCTATTACATAGATGATTAATGTATGAACTTGTTTATTGCTGCTATACATAATAACTCTTATTTATACATAAGTTATTTCCTTGAATTCATAGTGAATAGATTTCCACATATTTTTTTTGTTTATTCAAAGAGCTTAGTCGTTCAGCGACTATAACACTCAGTGTTCACATAAAGCCACTCCCACAGATGTTAACAGCAGAAGACGACTCGACAGCAATACTACGCATGACGCGCGGCACGATCCTGTCCCCGTACGCGGGGTGCGTGGTGGCGTGCGGGCGTGCGCACGTGGATATCCGCGCCGCGACTTTCTGTGTCGCGCACGTGCTGCACGCGGCCGAGCTGTGGAGGACGGCGCTGCGATACGGCCAGGGCAGCGTGATACTGGGCGCGTTCTATGTGAGTGCCATGTGGATATATGAAACAGAGAATATTCCGCATCTCGACACATACAGTTGGTATGTGTCGAGATGCGGAATATTCGATATAGCTAGAGGAAGAGGACCGTGATATTGGGCTCCTTTTCAGTATTGATCACAGATATTTGCCATATTGTTAGAAATATTTTGTGTAACGACGTACGAAAAGCTCGAAGACTGGTCTGTCAAAATGTATTTTTTTTTCCAGGATCATTTCGAGAGAGTCAAACGGCACTACTTGTGGAAAAATCCTGAAGTTGCACCGTGTGTACATTTAATTTTATTTTTGTATTTTGAATTCTATCCCAAAATTAAAACAAACACAAAAAATACTATTTTGTCTGTGTCCAGATTCAAGAGCAGTATTTTGCATTTCAAAAGGAAATTATTAGAGTTGAAAAAAGATAAGGATGAGAACGAATTGCCACAGCTTGCGAAGACAGACGTGATGATGGAAATTGCTGGGTCGTATGTGATGAGAAATGTAAGCTATGATACGAAACTATGTAGTGCTATACCACGTTATACGTAAAAAGTGGGCTGGAGACCCAGATTCTTTCTTAACATGTATAGTTTTCATAACATTTTTTTTCTTTCTGGTACATTACTCATATTCATAATCAATTTCCTTACATCTGTCTTAGTTGAATAAACACCAATTTATTTAAATTTACATTTTAAATGACCTTCCCGATTCAATAGTATTTATCCATGCTTATCAACATCAACAATATTATAATACGAGTAAACCACCTTTTTTATCTTTTATTTGGCGACATAGACCATGCTCCTACTCCTCTATCTACGTCAAATTATGATGTTAAATAAATATTAAATGATAAATAAATACCTACCTCAGAGGGCAGACGCATCCCTCACGGAGGAATCCGACGCCATATGCCTCCGCACGACGTTCCCTTGCATCCTGCAGCCATCATCCTCGCTGCTGGTGGCCTGGCACTCGTTCGTCACTTGCTTGATAGTAGCTGTTTGTATTGTACGTATTGGTTTTTTTACCGTTTTAGATTATAGAGAGTAACTTTCCAATACCTTGCAATTTTCTTTTGCTCAAAGTGGTAGATAAAACCACTTTGAGCAAAGCGCGGCCTCCCCTATCTGTGGTAGATCAAAAAAAAATTGTTATTCATAAACATTTATTAAATTTTACATTAATATAAAATTTATGAGGTTGAATAAAAAATAGATTTTCCATATTTTTTGCTGGAGTTATGGCCTATACGGCTATACACTTATGGTATGGAATTGAGGGAAATTCGAATATTGTACAATAGAAAGATGCATTTAAATTTATTATTTGGATATCTTATATATCTGATATCGGGTTCAACATTTAATTTTAGACTCATCCGTACTATATGGTGTACAAGAAAGAGATTCCAATAGGATTCCGATTCTACGACTACGCTGTGACCACCGTTTTCATATTCGACCTAATCGTCCACCTGTCCACTGGAGATAATGTTGAAGATGGTTATTTATTTTTTCATTTTTATAATATTATTAAGTAGCGTAGTTGTTTGAGGCAATTAGAAAATCCTCTCAGATTAACATTTGAATGAATGAATGAATGAAAAATACTTTATTGCATCTAAAATACATAAATACATATAACAAAAACAAGATACAAAAACAGAAAAGAACAAACAATACATTGATAAATGTACAAAATAAACATATACAAAGCAAACAAGAGTACTTACTAATAGTAATATAAAATACCTACATAAAAATAATTAACATTTTCTGCTTCCTGAAAAACATCACCCCTTTAAAATGACCAAGTGATCCGTTATTTTTGACATTTTAAATTGGGAACATTATTCTTTAACAGTTTTCTCTTCTTCAACGTTTTTTAACTAGGTGTACCGATAACTCTTGCGCAGACAGCGTCCCAACAGGCACGAAGCCGTTGGTTTCTTCTCGACGTGCTTGCTACTTTACCCATTTTTGAGTTCATAAAAGATGGCCATTTTGCTGGAATGAACAAAGTCGCTCGATTACATAAGGTACCTAATCAAAAAACAACCAATTATTTTATATTTCGAGACCTTTTAATTAATTTTGTTATTTTCCCTTGCCCAAATACTTTACTTATCGATTTTATATGCATAAATATTGATGATTACGTACCTTTCCTGCTATGCCTAAAGTCTCACTAAGATGCAAAGCCGCTCGATTTTAGCTCAAGCTTAGCGTTATGGTATGGTAGGGTGGTAAAAGTTTTTATGCAAGCGTGTCGTCAACGAAATATCCTCTATATCTGAACCAATTATAAACCTTGGCATGAAACTTATCCTAATTATATTGCAGTACGCCTACGCCACATAAAGCAGAATAAAGGAACAATCCTTAGTTAAATGTTTAAAAATTTGTAGTTCTCTATAAATGCCATATAAATTATAGTATCTACATGCAGGTGTTCCGCATGCTCAAGGCCGTGGAGGACGAGTGCGTGTACCACAGCAACCTGCTGCGCTTCTTCTCCTATTCCTTGCTGCTTCTGATCGCCTGCTACTTGCTAGCCGCCCTGCAGCAGGGCTTTATGTGCTATGGGTCTGTTTACGATGCTCTAGTTCTACTTGTGATTCAATTGAATTATGCTAATGCCAATAATGGTGTAATTTTTCGAACCATGCAGGGTCAAGGACAGCTTATTTTTAACATGTCGTGCTCATGATTTTAGAAATAAATTAAAATTTGGACATAAAAATATTACCTATAATGACACAATGGTTTTTACTTTTTTTTAAATAAGATTATATTTTGATAAATTTCTCACTGATGAAAGAAATAGTTATCGTATAGGAGCTACCAACGTTGACAAGAGAGAATTTTAGTATATGTAGTTGGTTCTTTGATATACTGTTTCTCTTCCTATTTCGGTTAGAGTCCGGGCTGTCTGGCTGGTCGCAGTGGTTGCGTTTATTAGTGCGCATCTTATCTGCACAGGAAAATATCCGTAATTTAAAGTCATTTTTTAACGCGTAATTTTTAATCTTTTGCCTTTAGATAGATCCATCAGACATATTTTTTTTTATTGCAAGACGTTTTTTTCGTTGTTAAATAAGTGCCAGACGCAATTTTTTATTTCAAAATCATTAGAATGTCATCGAAATAAGTGAAATTCCATCGAAATTCCATTCCAGAAATTACGCGTTAATAAATGACTTTAAATTACGGATATTTTCCTGTGCGCACTAATAAACGCAACCACTACCGCCAGCCAGGCAGCCCGGACTCTAACCGAAATAGCAAGAGAAACAGTATATCAAAAACCCAACTATACTAAAATGACTATTTTTAAAACGTTAATAGCTCCCGTACCATTATTAAAATCCCACATTAGATTCTTCTTTCTTCAGAAGAGTAGAATTGAATAATTAAGGTTAGATTTATTAAACATTTTCTCTATACTCATTGTACCATTCAGTTTCGGCTACTGCCTCGTGAAGAATATAACACACTCGCCATTCTGGAATGCTGAGCCACTGGACGATACAGTCGAGAGCAGACTCACTTTCAGCCTCTATTGGTCCATATCAATGATTACTTTTACATGTAAGTACTAACTAGTAATTACATTTAAATGTTCAAATACAGATATTGTAATTTTCTTGATGTAGGGACTATTCTATTAAAGATAGTAGGATATATGGTAGATGATTGATTATGAATTTATTGTCCAGCAATGTAACAATTTATTTAAAGTGTTCAAAAATCCTGCACAGTGGTAGGTAATTATAGATACTGTTGTTTAAAAACAACATGAACAACGTAAAGTCAAAAATATAAAAGGGGTGGGTACAAATGATAGCTCCAAGCAATGTTAATTAATTTTTTTAAGCCCATTGGAACCTTCTGAATCATAATTTATCCATAATAACAACGCAATTGCGTATAAAATAGAATAATGTCCCAATATTTAGCTTTTAAAAGGAATATAATAACTCCCAAAAACTTCCCAGCACATATGGAAGATTTCGGCACTGGGAATGAAGAAAATGTTATCTTCATCATGCTGGTACTCGAGCTGTGTATAGTTTTACACATCTTCATGGAAGCTGTCTATTCTGCTACTATTATGGTCACTACTGCTATGAGGTCTGGTTCTTCCTCTTCTCTATTCTCTTCCTCTTCCTTGTATATTCTTCTTATAATATAACTCCAATCCATCTTGAAAAAATGTATCACACAAAGTACTTATAACTTGATCCATTTCAATTGATTCAGCATTTTAGATGAAAATGCAAAGTAATTTCAAAAATAATAAAAATTACTAAAATTTTAGTTTTTTTAGTTAATTAATCAAATATGTTCCAGAGAGAATTATGACGCATGTATTGAAAATGTGACAAACTTTTTGAGACGTAATGAGGTCGAACCAATTCTGATACACCGCTTCAAATCTTATTTGGAACTCTGCTGGTATACCGATAAGGTGAAAATATAATCATAATAGTAATGATGTCGTATTGATAAGGGTATATTGAGAAACAAATGAGTGTGGCTAGTGGCCATAATGATGGGTGTAAAATTAATGCGTAATCTTGCAGTTGTATTTTATTAAAATTTGAAATTAAGTAGGTATATTTTGTGACAAACAGGCATATTCTATGACGAATAAGAGGAAGTCGATATTCCACGACTTGCCACCACACGTGCACCAAGACATAGTGACAAGGCAGAGGAGTAAATACATGCTGTGCATACCGTTTATGAAGGTAAGTTAGAGTAGGTATATAGATTGTCCTCAATGATTCGTAATAACAGAAGATTTCAATTTAAAGGAGTAGTAGCTATAATACATGTGTTCGTCATTGAAATTTTTCAACGTGGCCGGATTTTGATAAAATAATTGTACTTTTGTGTTCAAGAAGTATCCTAGATCTTAAAATTCGTGTAGAATTCGACAATACAAGCCTTAAAAAAGCTTTTGAATAAATTTTAATAATAAATTTAGTTTCTGCACAAAGAAGAATTGAAAACCATATCATCAAACGCGCGGCTTTTCTGTTCGTGTCCAAATGAAATACTTCTGAGCACTGGGGACATGTCGAATGAGATGTACGTCATCAAGCAGGGCATTTGTGAGGTAAAATGTTAATTTCGAAGAGGTTGAGATTGTGTTTAAAAATTATTTCAAACTCGGCTGCTTTCGCGTGGTCCTTGGATAGAGCCTTAGTGCTATTGTTAAATGATAAATAAGTTTTAACTAATTAAATTCGAAAACCAATAATAAGTTACCTAACATTAATAAATAACTTCCTTATTAAAACCTAGTAGATGATTGATTATGAATTTATTGTCCAGCAATGTAACAAAAAAGTAGGTATAAGAAGTAGTGGTAGTACTGCGTATATGCTAATATTTTTTGTTAAAAAGGTACTGTGTCCAGTTACCAAGACGGTGGTTGGAGAGTTATCTGCCAGAAATCATTTTGGAGTTGTCGCTTGTTTGTTGCGTATGTACATTTTTAAATTGTGCAGAAATAAATGTTTCAAAATCTATTTATTACTACTGAATAACACATCTAATAAACGTTAATAGGATTTCGTTGTTCCCTAGATTGCTTTTATTCGTCCAAAATTTAAATAACGAAAAAGAAGGGAACAATGATTGGTTTTCAAACTTTTGGAAATTTTCCCAGGATTACCAACCTTTTACACAATTCGAGCTGTGACGCACGTGCAAGTATTTTCTCTATCACGGAAGTATTTGCTAAACGTTATCGAGATACCGCAGATAAAGGATGCAATTGATCACGTCAAAGAATTGCCTGTGAGATATTTTATTGCATTCCTTCAAATGCTTTTGATTTAAATATACCATTATTTTCAACCAGAGTGAAAAGAGCTTTTTCTTATTTATCATAACTAGGCGATTGGAAATTACATTGTAAAATGCAATTAAAACAAACCAGGAATGGTTTTCATAGCAAATGGCGCCTCTATTGTAGCTTAAATTTTTGCTTCATTTTTAATTCCAGGGGAAGGCTCTTTAAATTTGTCCTATTTTCCGAAATTCCGAGACGCCCTTTTTTGTCTTATTTACCAAACATTTGTCGACATACTGTTATAATTATGAATTATATCTCAGGAATACGAGTATTTACAAACCCCGTTCCCACCCTTCGTTTGGTACGAGCCCGCGCCACCCACGCCTTGTGTGGAGCGCTTCCCATTGCCGAGGAAACATGAGAAAGATTTCGCGTTCCTGCATCCTTTTAATAGACTTGGCTTCTTGTCTGTACTGAGGTACGAATAGGCACTGACAGATAGATATCTAGAATACAGAATACCATAAAATACCTACATTTGTAGTTGTAGTAAACTTAATTTAGATGTCTGCGTTTTAACATCTCTTTTATTCAATTCTAACTGTGATTCTAACATACGTCTTAATCTTAATTCTTTACCTGTTTGATTTTTAGCATGCGTAGGTACACTATGCTGATATAATATGTCCTAACCTAAACTGCTAAAATATACAGACAAAATATCATGTATTCCAAATACATATTATTATCTATTACTTGATTAAAATTCTGTTTCTCACTATATCTGTTTCAAAAGTCTTCAACAAATAACAATAGATACATCTTCCCACGCTTCACGATTCGCCCTGACGGGCCGTACCTCGCCCGCTACGAGTGGCTGCGCGCCGCGTGTGCGCTGCTCAGCGCCGCGCTGTTCCCCGCGTACGCGTACCTCAAGGAGTATTGGGGCTTCGTCGAGCCCGTGGGCAACGTGCTCGATCTGGCCGCTTATTTGGATATGTTAGTATTGATATCGTCTAACCTTATTATTATTTTTCTAAGTCATGAAATTAGGATGGCCATACACATCTAGAAATGTTGCTTACCCTGTTCAAAATGTCATTGGCGTAGCGAAAATATTCGATTGTCGTAGAGAAAGACTGCGAGTTGCTGTAAATTTTGCTATAATATAATCGTGAACGAATCTAAATGTAAAAGGTGTCACTACTAGTTTGCAACGAATCCTCGTGGGCTACTACAACGAAAAGGGCTTGCTGGTGTACCACCCCGCGAGCACGGCGGCTCACTATTTGAAGGGCACCTTCCTGATTGACCTGCTTGCCTGTCTGCCGCTTGAAAAACTGGAGCTGAACGTTAAGGAAACGTATGGTAGCGTATTTTATCTACTGTCTTTCAATGTTAGCAGACTGGTAACTGGTATTTGATGAATACCATCCGCTTTAAAAAAGGGTTAATAATGATAACGATGATCTAACAGACGAGAATCTATTTGGTATTAAATCTATATATTTTAGAATAGGTCACGTTTCGTGAGAAATTTCAATAATTTTAACGACAAAGAGATTGAGATATTAAAAAGTTAGGTTAACTAATTGTTTCTGGTACAGAGGGTCAATACCATCTGCGGCCCATGTCACAGTACTTGTGTCTGAACCGTTTGATCCAGCTCTACCGGACGCCCAGTGCACTCATCAGCCTTAAGGGATATGTTCGACGGGACATTATTATTGTGTATGTATCCCAACGATTCTATTCCTAAACTCTTCCTCCATCAGATTACCACTCACTCTTTAATATTCTTTCTTATGATTTGCATTGAAACATTTAAAATATTCAAATCTACAACTACATCTTTAAAATAATTACCGAATATTCTGGATATTTTTCTTGTTTTGTTTATAATGAAAATATGATTAATATAATATACGGTTACTTATGTCTTTTAAAAACGTAACAGCTAAGATATAGTCGGCTGATTTTTATCAAATGATTCTATATTCACGTAAAGCACATATTGTTTCCTTCATTTTGCATTAAATTGTTTACCAGTTTGAAAGCGATCCCGCCGTTTCTGGCACTATTGAACGTGCTGACCTGCCTCATCATCTTTAACTCTGTTAAACTGCTTGAGTGTAAAGAGGGTAAAAAATTCATACCTTTCAATGACGATGGTGAATCGTGGATATATTTGTATCAGAATGTGTGTGAGTTACATTTCTTTATAACTCAACCCATAGTCACATTTATGCTAGTTACATTTTTTGGAAGTGCTTTTGAAGCACATAATCATCATTCATCAGTCATCACTTTACAATTTAATTAGAATAGAATGTAATATTTAAATCAGATTGAAATAGCTGGAATAATTCAAATAACTTATTTAGATTTCTTAATCTTAAAATCCTAATTGACGACCATCTCCTTGGTACTTTTGTTAACATAGCGATCACCGTTGAACCGTTAAGAACTGAATCTCCCTTTGAGTGTGGTAAATAAAATAAAAAAAAACTCTGTCAAGACGGAAGGCTAAATCTATTTGCCACATCCATAAAGTTACACGTGATTTCACAAGAATATTGAATTTGAATACAGTCCGTTTCAACATAACCGAGAATCCTTGGAACCTGCACTTGGCGTCGTACTTCTGGGCGGTGTACGAGACCACCAGCACGGGTTACGGCACGTTCAACCCGACCAACTTCTCGCTGATGAGGATTCTTATCGCTGGCATGATTATTGGTTAGCATTAAAGAAAAACTGATTCTATGTATTCTTAGAAATAATTGTTGAAGTCTTATGTAGATATTAAGCGAAGAAATTCCTTGCTTGATGGCTGTATAGTGAAAAGAATGTTAATCAATTGGTAGAGTGAACTATGCTGATAATGGCAATGGTCAATTGGCAATGGAATGACCATTATTCTTGTGACATTAGGTTTCTTTTCCTTGTAAATTAAAGATAATTAGGAGTTTACTTCAAAATTTGAAAATATAAAACTTATATAGCTTTATTTTAATAAATATAACTCAAAGATGTTTTCCAGGAGCGATGATAACAACATACTTCTCTGTGCGGATAATCAGCACGCGCTCGAACGTCAACAAGTCACTGGCGTCGTTCCAGCAGCACATGAAGGACATCGCTAGGTTCATGAAGCGGGAGAACTTGGACCCACGGCTTAAGGAGTAATGAGAAATGATTTTAGTTAATTGCAGAAAAAAAAGACGGGTTGCACTCCGGGAGTGCCGGCAGAAGTGAAAACTTGATTATTAACGTTGAGCATTAGGGTGGAGTGAAAAATATTTTTTTTCATTTTCGTTTCGGCATACCTGTAAAAAGATGTCATTATTGCTCATAAATACACATGCAAAATTATACTTTGCAGATGATACATTTAGAGGTGCCCCCAACATCATGAACTTTCAGAAATTCAAAAAATTTAGTCGAAAATCATTAAAGTTTAATTTTGACAAATTAACGCTAAATCAGATTCTGTGTTATCTCGTTGGTTGCCAACGGGATGACACAGAATACATAATATTTCAATATATAAAAAAGTGGCTATCACTGGCTACCAGTGGCTCTGGTCGGTGGCCCGTTTGCGTCGACTCTTATTGTAGGAAACGTAGGAAAATTTTAAACAGTGCCGTTAAGGAAATAACACTAATGTTAGTAATATTTCTTAATTACATTTTACACGTAAATACAATTAAGATCATAATTTAATATTTTTGATGTGAGTTCTATCTATAATTTCGCTTTGTTACAGTAAAGTGTTGCAAGTCAAAATACGACAAACGACATGTTGTCCTGTATTTTGTTTGCCAGAGAAATACCCAGTGTCTCAATTACCAACTTATACTGATGCTAAGAAACTATTAATTATTTATTAGATATTAATTTAAACCTGATAAAATAACAAAATTCATGATTTATCCGAAAGATTAGCTACGGAAATGTTTGATGTGTGGCGGAAAGCATCGCTTCCCACTATTAGCTTTAATAGAGTACTACAACTTATTCGACACACCATATTCGATGAATATAGACGCTTATTAAAACCTTATCAAGACCGACAAACTAACAAAAAAGAACAAGAAAAGATAACTGAAGTATTTTGTCACTCAGTACCAAAGGTTATTTGATATTTGAAGTTGCAAATGCATTTTTTTTTAACTCTCTTGTACTTGCTCAAAAGATTATACCGACTTAACTATGTGGCAAGAATGTAAGAAAACTGAGCCTCTGACTTCTAATTTATCTGAAGAAACCTTAAAAGACATCGTGAAAAGCGGTTTGACTACGTTTCAGAATATCAAAGATTTTCTATGCCTCGCCCAGGCCGTAAAGCATATTATCAAATTGGTGACATAGGCTTCAAGTGCAGTTTGCTGAAAAAGTAAACAAAATGATTTTATAATGGTAAGAGCATCAGTATCACGACTGCTAATGCCTAATTTTGAAAAAAAAAAACAGCGTTATCTATACTAATATTATAATCTATACTATAATATTATAAAGCTGAAGATATTGTTTGTTTGAACGCGTTAATCTCAAGAACTACTGGTCCGATTTGAAAAGTTCTTTCGGTGTTTGATAGCCCATTTATCGAGGAAGGCTATAGGCTGTATATCATTACGCTTAGATTAACAGGAGCGGAGCCACGCGGGTGAAACCGCGAGGCAACCGCAAGCGCAGCTAGTACTAAATAATTACTTATTTCTGATATTTTCATTCCTCTTTAATATCATTTTCATTAATGAAATACGTTAAAACAACTAATCAGGCTATTATTTAGTGTATCACAAAGAAGTTTGTTATATAATAGACTTGACGGCCATAAAAATACTGTGATTAAAAAAGAAATCAAAGTTTGCGAAAAAATCATATTTTTCTAATTTTCAATTGGGTTGGGGCACCTCAAAACATCAAGACAGGTAAACAATATTTTGTATGCTGAATTCACTCATTAAAAGGCACCTTTCTGTCGCTATGCCGTTTGAAAAAAACAAAAAAAAATTTCTTTCATACATTTTCACTCCACCCTATTGAGCATGTTTGATATTTTGTCTTACGCTTTTTCGATCAGGTCACCTGTCCTGACGCGAGTTTAAGATTTTATACCCATTATAGAAAAAGTGCTCAACACCGCTAAAGAAGTTTTCACTTCAAAAATATATTTACAAAATTGTGTATTTAAAATGGGGTTATTTATTTCACAAATTGAAAGAAAGGCTAGAATAGTCTACAGACTTGTTGAATCGTAATAAAATTGGACCTCTGTTTGTAATGTCAGAATTATCTATAGCTTATTATGCATTTATCAACCTGATAGCATGTAGTAAATTTATAAAAAAAAGACGGGTTGCACTCCGGGAGTGCAACCCGTCTTTTTTCTTTTTTCTTTTTTCCGGCATAAGTGAAAACTTGATTATTAAGGTTGAGCATGTTTGATATCCATCCGTCTTACGCTTTTTTGATCAGGTCACGTGTCCTGACGCGAGTTTAAGATTTTATACCCATTACAGAAAAAGTGATCAACGCCGCTAAAGAAGTTTTCACTTCAAAAAAACTACAATTAAACCTATTCGTCAGGCTTGCTGTCTTTTCTCACTAATCATCGAAACTGCCAGACTAATAATTAAATGTACCTCCTCCAGTAGATACATTACAGGGGATAAAAATACCCTATTAGCTAATTTGACCTTTGCAATTCAGACAAGTGCTCGAGTATTACAAGCACAAGTGGGACAGAATGGCGGGCATGGACTACCGGAAAGTGCTGAAACTGTGCGATCAAATTACATTACGCACGGATGCTATATTACACATCTATGGCCCTACGTTCTCTAAGGTTTTTATCCAATGAATCCTAATTATTATCATGAACATCATCCTATATGGTTATATTGGTTACCCCACACACACCTGTCTTAAATATATAAACTTATACCATTATGATATAGTCCATCTTGCTACGCTGCCTTTTGTTCATTGTTTGATTGAATTCTAAGCGTGTAAACACTGCTCTACCTCTGATCTTGATAATTATAAACTGTGTAAAGCAGAATGGCATCATTTAATGCATAGAATAGCGGCTGCCTATTAAAAGGTAATATTTTTTTTACTTTTAGTGTCCCATAGTAAACAAATGTGAAGTATCCCTATTACGAATGATCGGTCGAGCTGTGCGCACGCTACATTTCCTAAAAGACACTAAAATTATTTCCCGCGACGATATCGTCACAGACCTGTACTTCGTTGACCAGGGCGTGCTTGAAGTACGATATGAAGATATGGAGAGTGTTCAGTTGGGGAAAGGAAGGTTAGTATTGGGAACAATGAGACAATTAATATAGTTAAAATGTGTCTTTAAGTATGACAATAATATGATTACCATCTTTAATTTGAACACTACATAGAGCAAGCTAAATGGGGCAAGCTAATTTAATCTTTGAAATGACACTAACATTTCTCTTCTTCTTCGAAATCTTACGTATACTACGTGGAATTTCCTTTAGAGCTAGCGCGCACGAGCAACTTTGTCTCCGAAACTTTTTTGTCTCCGCAACTATTTTGTCTCTCCCACCTATGGGCTAGTATGAAAGTGCGCGCACGTAGCGACGCAACTCCCCATACAAATTGATGGGAGAGACAAAATAGTTGCGGAGACAAAGTTGCTCGTGCGCGCTAGCTCTTAGAATGAAGATTTTTTGTTCAGATTTGTGTTATATTTATTATTTATTCCAATGAAATATAATTCAGATTCAATCTTTATTTATCAGTATTTTTGGGAACTTAAGCTATGTGGAATCTATCCGGTCCCCAGTGGAAGTAATATCCATCAGCCAAGTGCATCTTCTACATATAAATACAATAATATTCCATGGCATTATTGCTGATTTTCCAATTGCCATTGACGAATTAATGGCTCGTTTAAAGTATAGTCAGGTAAAGATAGAAAACAAACTTAATTGAGATTAATCTAATAGAATATGTTTTCTTACAATTTGTAAAGACCCTTATCTGCTAATCTTTTTTCAGCATTACGTCATTGGTTTGGAGGAAATTATAAAACCAGATAAAAAAGAACTCTCAACCTACCATATGGTCAGGCTTGGCCAAAGATTCCTCAATTACACCCTCCAAAAGATATCTTTAGTTCAAATTTACTTAATAACGATATCTCTTGCGTGCATCTACACCGATGTATACAACGCTGGCTATCAAGATAATAGAACTAGTCTCATAATTGGTCTGTATTTAATGGACTTAGGTTTCTCTTGGAAGTTCTTAATTAAATATTTTCTGCCGCACTCTGTTGATCAGAACAATGAATTGATGGCATCTCTCTGGAAGGATAGAAAAAGGTTAGTATTTCTGCTCATGTTTTCAAAGATTTCACCATTATTATATTTTATCGATTTATTTACTCTTTAATTTCACCATCAGTCTTCTTCACTTATCCTTATATTCGTTCTGAATGTATCGCGTTGTTTCAGATATTTTGAGCGTGAATTTAAAATGGACGTTATATCGGTCATACCATTTGAATTACTGTGTCTGTTAAGTTCTAATAACAGACTCTTGATATTTTCGTGGTTGCGACTAAATAGATTTTTTCGCATCGTGAGTAATGTATTATCCTATCTTACATAAATTTCGTTTATGGAAAAAAATATGTATTTAGCAAACCTAACACCATATTGTCAAATGTAGTTTTCGAGCTAAGGAGATAAATTCCCAGGTTTTAGACAATTTGCATCCTGATACTTCAAGTTCAAATTTATGAAAACCATAATATGAAATTTGCCTCATTGCAAACTTTTCTTCCATTTTCTTCCAGGTGACCGTCTACAAGTGCCTTCAGAAGCGCCAAGAAAGCATCTCCTCCAATCTGATCCTCACCACCACCATCTCGGTGTTCATCTGGATGACCCTCTTCATCCACGTGTCGGCCTGCTGCTGGTACTTCATTGGGGTTATGGAAGAGAACGCTGAAGTTGGTTCATCATGGTTTTACAATGGTTAGACGAAGTTTTTTTTTCTTCCTTTCAAATAGGATCATCTGTGTTTCCGGACGAGTACAATATGGGGGTACACTCTTCAAGCGTAGAGTGAACAGGTACCTTCTAGAGAAGCGCGTACCATCTTAGACCACATCTCAGCTTAACATCGGGCGAGATTGTGGTCAAGCGCTTCCCTATCGACAGTAAAAAAATGAATACCAGAGATCACTTAACTAAACGTTTCTTAATAGCAGTATATTTTGTACTTCTTTCTTAGAGTATGGACAATACCAATGTTGGAACAAATACATCTGCTCGTTGTACTTTGTGCTGACCACGTTCACACAGAATGGTGTTGGTGACATCTTGCCCAAGAAACAATCAGAAGTAAGAGGATCATTTTAATATAATATGTACAATGTCGTCCAAAAATACCTAGAGTACTTTCTAAAATTGTGTATAATTATAATTACAGACTGATAACAGCCCTGAATTGATATTATGTATTCCCTAATCTAGATTCTGAGTTATTCCATGATAAAGCAGCATTTCCCTAAACGACTTTCTTCAAATGCTTCGAAGGTGTAACATAAAAATCATAGCCATTTCATTTCAGGTGATATTTGTATCGGTTCTGCAAATGCTCTCGATCATGGTATACATGATCTACGTGGGAGAGTTTTCCAACATTATACAGTATTACTCCTTCCGCTCATTTGGCTATTATTGCAAGATAATGGAGCTACAGGTATGGTACCAATTCTTATTAAATTATTTTGTGACTTCACATATTTACTTATGTTTTTGTCTGTAATTTGTTTTAGTTTAATTTTTACATTAAACATTTTACAAAACAACATCAATTATTTAAACCAAAATCCACTGGAAGTGTTAGAGATTATTTAAACTTCTAAATTACGTTTCCTTTGAACTAAAATCAACTGAACTAGTTATTCACAAAACAATACATTCATTACAATTGTTGTTCTAACCGGCATCAATCATCTTGATGGATCAGGGTTTGTTACGTCAACGATTGTGTTTAAGCGAAAATTAGCTGCATTAATGAGCTCAAAGGAGTTCAAAGAAAAATATTTTTACGAACGTGCCTTGTTCATCATGTCGACTGCTTGCTTAGTGGTTAGTGTTTGGAGAAATAAAACAAACAGGTTGAATGCATGGTAAAAAAAAGATAAATGTAAGGGCTTTAAAGTAAGATCATCAATTTTAAACATACATATCGAGACAGTTCAAATAATATTTGAATGTCCCGTAATTGGTCTAAAAATATATGGTTGGGCAGAAAACTAGCATCCCCACATCAAAATTCATCTATCAAATTGATATCGACAAGAGACAAGAGACTAGAAGAAAAATAGTTTGGGAAATCCAAAAGTGCACGCCTCATAATTTTTTTTTAATAATTATTCATTAATTATTATTTTTGTTTATTTAATAACAATTAAACCACATCGAATCAGACCCTGAAAAATGAAAGGGTTCTATTCCTGAGCATACTCAAGCGTAAGAGAAAAAAAAAGACTCGATTAGTAAAGTATTTCGGTCGCTATCGTGTTAACAAGAAAATCCTCCGCACATACAGACACACGGACGTCCAAGACAGAACTTTTTTAAACTGTTTTTTAACTAGTTTAACTAACAAAAATGACATCAAAAATATCATGAATGTTAAAAATAGTGTTTTTTCTTAATATGTATGTGTGTGTATGTATTATCTTACAAGTGCAATGTATGATACATAAAGACATTTTAAGTTTGAAAAATCAGATGTTTTGCGCGAAGTGACAGTAGTACCCACCTCAACGCTTCGCTTATGAGGCGTGCAATAGATTGGCCAAGATAATAATCCTTTTTAATTTCAGTATACGAGTATATTAATTTCAGGAATTCTTAAATAACAATCGCGTATCAAGAAACCTCGTTAATCTGGTTCACAAATACTCTATACACCTCTGGACCGAGTCTCGTGGGGTCCAGCTACCAATCTTCTTGAAAAAAGCACCAAATTGTATCAAACTTGAGGTGATGTCGGCGGCTTATTTGCATCATCTTCATGCGGTAAATAGCCATTATAACTTACAACAGTAATTTTATTACATACATTGTGATTTATGAAGTAGTTTTTCTCATGATGTCACGTTCATCAACATATTTTGTAGGCATTTAACTTTATTCTTAAATATATGGATGAAAATATAATTTATATCTCATAATTTAATTTATTACAGCATCCTATATTTAGGCAGTGTGAGCCAGTGTTCTTGCGGCAACTGGTTGGATGCTTTCAGCTTTACACCTATAATAAAGGTGATTATAGTCTATATTAAAAAAGTATGTTACAGAATGTATTTGTCTACTTTATATCAAAGATAAGTTGGTAAGGTATAAGTTTCTGGTTCACTACCTTATAATTTTTTAGAAGAACTCATTTTGCAATCATGTTTTAGTGCAAATTGATAGTTCCTTATATCCATAATAAAAAGAAAGATTATAGCATAGATTGTATTATAGGAATGCCTGTGGTTAAAGAAAATGAAAGAACAGACAGCATGTATTTTGTACACTCGGGTCGAGTTTTGGAAACTTGTGAAAACATCAGCACTACGCGACTGTACTTCGCCGGGGAGAGCTTTGGAACTGTACGTGTTGCATAAACTTTAGAAGAGTAATAAATTACTAGTGCTTGTTCGTGATATTGATAAGATACTTATAAAATAAATGTATTTGTCCCATGCTTAGTTTTCCACATTGATATTCATTACTACCATGTTATAATAATAACAGTTATTTTGTTAAAGAACTTTTAATCTATCGTTATTCTGTGGTTATTCATTAATTTCCTATTAATCATTTCAGATATATGGCCTTATCCACAACCTGCCTTACGCGTATTCGTACATTACCGTCATGAAGTCTCAAGTTTTAAGTCTCTGCCTTAGAGACTGGATCAATTTATTATCACATTTTCCCGATAGCAGGGAAATAATTGAAAAATCTTTGAAGTTTGATGACAGTTCCCCCGGTAGTAAACCAGATAGATCCAGAAAAGAGCGCAAAGTAACAATTGCAGAAAATACTGTAAGGGTCACTCCAGAGAAACCTTCCACTTCCGAGACAAAGACAGAAGAAGCACTCTTACATGAAGAAAAACAACAAACAATTCTAGATTATCTACCACCTATAGAACCATTAGATCATGATGAAACTGTCGATTTACCTGAAAATTATTTATGGCCAACGGACAACAGGCGACATTCCCTTGAAGATCAAAATACTTTAACAGAAGCAACTGATAACAATCAGTTAGATTTAGAAGTGACTCAGAGTGAGTCAACAGATCTTCCAAAAATTAATATAACAGATCAAGATTTATTACTAAATGAAGAAGTAGAGGAAGCTACTGATGCGTTACTAGCTAAGCTAGAAGGTACCGATACATCAACTGATGAAAAACGAAGAACACGATCATTCGTCATTGAAAAACTAAAACGAGAGATATCTGAAGGAATTTTGGAAGAATTAACTCACATGAAAAGTGTTGAAGACTATATTTTAGAAAGATATGGTGAAGACACCATAATGGAAGAACCTACTGAAACAACTGTAGGTGTTGATGATGTCCAGCCAACATCAACAGCTCGTTTAAAGCACAATGTTCACGTTCGTTATGGCGAAAATACAGAAGAAACGAAACACGCGACACTGGATTCTCATGAGATAAAACCTATCCGAGATTTATCTACGAATGAGAAGAATTTTAATTCTCTGGATAGTGACATAGATCCAAATGTTGTCATTGAAACAGATAGCATGGAGTCAACAGAAACACTAATGGACAGTGACAGTGAGTCAAGTATAGGCGAGGAGATCATAAGTTTAAAGAAGAAGAAGAAGAAAGGTTAAGAATTAAATCTTAATTGACTTCTTTCCTTAATTTTGTTTGCTTTATTATGTTATGTTACTGAATATACCATTTAAAAATATTGCTTTTGTTTCATTTCATTGCAAATAAACCTATAATATCGATATGAACTGGGAAAAATAGTGTGACTTTTGTTTAGTATTCGAATTTAAAAATATTAAGTAGCTATACCTAAAGAATTCGAAGCATTCGGAACGATTTAAATTCGTGTTTGGCAAAATTCTCATATATTTCGTTCGGATTTTGACCGGATTAAAACTAGTGACAGACGACAGTTACTACAATCTTTAAATTTTTATAAATATAAACATCTAGACAAATTGAATGACGCAAATTCATTTGAATCAATTCGTAATAAGTTGGTAGTTAAATCGTTTCTTCGACTTTCAAATCAAAACTTATTACAAAATAGGCAATTCTCATTACTCATAATAAACGATATTATGAGAATTGCCTATTTTGTATATATATTATTGATAGTTTTCCTTATCTGTGTTATCGCCTTTCAATTTTCATTCATACTATCAATCTGAGTTTGGATCAACGGGAGTAAATTTGGATCTTTGCCAGAACCTAAGTCTATTTCTGAATGCATTTATCATCATGGCCTCTTAACTGGTAAAAGCAGCATACCATTCTGTTTATTAAATCGTTAGATGCTCAATTAATCATTTTTGGAATTCTAGGTAATTACAATGTACTATTAGGTGCTATTAGTACCTATTATCAATACAATGTAGAGTTGTAGGGTAGACTGGGTACGGTTGTGCCAGGGTACGGTTGTGACAGTCGCTGTATTGTCGAAAATATAGGGATTAGCGGGGGGCGTGCAAGGGGAAAGACGGGCGCCTTGCACGTCTCAACCTGTGTCACAGTGTTGCGTCATCCGACGCGCAGAGTGTACGTGACCAGGAGCACATTTTGATTTTTGAACGCAAAAAGTAAGTATTTTGATTCATTATTATTTCGTAATTGCTATTACATGTATACTGATAGGGTATTGAGTGTTGTTCATCGATATAAATCAAATAGTAGCAGTGTAATATCAGTGGTTACATTTATTGTAGGTTATTTTGTTTTGACGTGGTGGTGTTTCTTTTATTAAAACGATCTGTGGGTACAGTTGTGACATTTTTACTGGGTACGGTTGTGACATAAGTAAAAGCGGTTGTTTATTGTTTTAGATGCCTAGAATACGCAAACGAAAGACTACAAGAGCACAGTGCAGCTTGAATCAGTATGAAGATGCTTACAAAGAAACTAAACGCGGGACTTCTTTGCGACAAGCTGCGGAAATGCATGATGTTAATCGCATGTCACTATTAAGGTATATTCGAAAACGCGATAATGCCAGCACGGGCGATAGTGAAAACAATAGCATTAGCATGGGGTATGTTTCTCAAGTGTTTTCCGAACAACAAGAGCAGCAGTTGTCAAAATATTTACAGCGTTGCGCGGACATTTATTTCGAACTAACTCCAAAAGAGGTGCGGAAGTTGGCTTTTGAGCTTGCAACTCAATATAACCTAAAGCAACCTGCTACTTGGGCTGAGAATGAGATGGCAGGCGAAGAATGGTTCCGTTCATTCCTGAATAGAAATCCTTCTCTATCTGTTCGAGAAGCTCAAGCTACAAGCCTTTCAAGGGCAACTAGTTTCAATAAAACAAATGTGGAAGCTTTTTACGACAACTTGCAAGTTGTTATGGAAAATGTTCAAAGATTTTATTTCTTTTGTTAGGAAAGTATAATTTAGTTGATTATTATATAAAAATAAATAAATATTTTTTGCAATTAAAGTGTTTTATTGGCATTTTAGAGTATTTTTATCTTATTTTGTGATCATATTACAGTATTTTCATCGTGTCACTATTGACCCCCAGTACTGTCACAACCGCCCTTGGGGTGGGTACGGTTGTGACAATTTACCTTTTTTTTTAAATTTCATTTTATGAATGGTTACATTTGATTTAGACATATACTTTCATGTTTATACGTTAAGCAATGAATAAACTTCATTAGAATACATTTTTTGTTCAGATTAATAGCATAAATAAAAAGCTATAGTCAATCATTTGAAAATTGTCACAACCGTACCCAGTCTACCCTATAGTTTTTCGTTTATTAGGAATTTAAAATGAATGTCACTCTCTCTCTCTCTCTTTGACGATTCATTAATATAAAGATGACCATCGGATAGTTCATCAGGTCATTATACCCAATTAATAACCTTTAATTTTATCTCATAGTAACTAACTGTCCTATAACTCCTATTGAAAATTCATTGAGATCGGTATAGTAGTTTAGAGACAACAAAATAAACACAAGATTTTTTATTTACCATTTTAATATATTTAAAGGATCACACAAAACATCACGCAAAATATCAAATTGAAAAATAAAACACAGAACTAAAAAAAACCTTTATTACAAATTAGTTCTTAACAATAACGATAACATTCTAGATAGATATGAAACAGAACAGTGTTACATCGTTGTAATTTGAGTTTTAGATGTCTTTCTCGTAAAAGTATTTTAGTAATTTCATTAATTGGAATGCCCAGCACTGAAATATAATCATCGTGTTAATAATTTTGTTTCCTAGCCGCTGTGTGCTCTTCGGTCTTCGTAAATGCTTGGGTATAAAATATACTTAACTAAGTTACTAACATTACGGTTTCTTACAGTTAACTTATTTAGTTTGTCAACCTCCCTTCATCATTGGTCTCTTTTGTTGTCTATGCCCGACCATCATCTGTAACAAAGTAAAAGATATTGAACATGTTTCATCGAGAAATAGGATTGGTTCACAGGTTCCTAATATAATATGTTTTCAAATAATAATTGTATTATTTACCAAATTTCCAACAACGAATTTAAAGAAATTTTATGTAGCTCTGTGCTGAAGAAAAATAATTTAACTAGAGCGACAATTATACTGAACGGTCAATTTTAATTAAAGTTAATTATTTAATATATCATACGTATGGTACATATTAGAACCTAGTAGATATAGATATAGTATTATATTAACTGTGATATTACTAATCTGTGAGCATCGTGGGAATAGCGGGAAATAGCGAGGTTAACTTTGTTTTAATCCTGGCAGAAGAATAAACGCGGACATAGAATATTTTGTTTAAAAGTTTGCAACGATTTATATTCATCTGGATAATGTAGATCGAGCACATTATTCATGTTTTACAAATAAACTATTTCTTCGGAACATTTAAAATTGTAGCACTAGTGCTACCTAGGTATATTATTAGGTATCCCGTATCTGCGTTTAGAAGACTAATAATTTTAGACCTATTTTGTCTAAACATCGACACTATAAACTAATAACTTCCTTTAAGCAAGCTGTTAAAATAGTAATTTTTATTCCACGAAATATATTAAACATTTATCAAGCACTACTGGTTGAACCAAAAACAACAGCTGCGTAACCGATAAACTCGCTAATTGTATCTTTCAACATAGTAGTATCTACAGGTTTGTAAATAAATCAATGGGATTAATTGCTAGGCATGTTAACAGTGATTGAAATGTAACATTGAGTTCACAAGACAAATGCCGTCGCCATTTGTCAAGACGCGTCGACGAGCCGTCTATTTTCAACATTCCATAACCTCCCACGTTTATTTTGGTCTGAATGATTAATTGTCATGGTGCTCATCACTTCAAAAGCTAATTATTGGTACTGGAAATTCGCAATTCTTGTTTTTATTTACTTTACTCGCCTATGGTTTTAAAATAAATGTCTAATAATAGCGTTCCATTGGTCTAGGGACGGAATTCTGCCCAACTTTATTGACATCGATTGATTCTTCAATCGAGAAAAAGTTGTAGAATAAAGAATTTATATTAAAATTGCAGGAATCAATTCTGAAAGGTTTACCTCAAAACAGTGTGAATCATCACATTCACTATGTTAACTCTATAACACAAGAAAATATATAGAGATTTTTACGTATTTGCCTATCGTTTTGATTCAGTTATTATCCACTTATCGATCGGTTTATTATTCCATTTCATAAAATATTAATTTATGAACAGTTCTTGGCAAGCCCATAATATTTGATAGCATATTTACGAGTAACTTCAAAGACGTACATCCTCTTGATCCTCTTGAGTTTGAAGCACTAAGTACTAACATTAACGATATCTATGTGATAAGAAAATCCCTGTTTGAGATATATAAACTGTAGTACAATAACTATTTACGTGCCTCTCCAAGACACGAATTATTGGATATTTTGATTTTTTATCCAATGTTATAATAATTATCATACTCCCTCCATACCTAGTTTGGCACAATTAGATTAAAATATGAGCCTACCTACTACTAATTGGAATTGGAAAAATGCAAAACAAAGAAAAGAAAACAACGACGAAAACTAGTTAATAATTGCTATTTGATCCAAAATATGTTTTCGGTTTGTCACTTATTTAGCCGCGATTTATTATTTATTTATTGAGAATAGGGAAGCGCTTGACCACAATCTCGCCTGATGTTAAGCCGAGATGTGGTCTAACTTCTAAGATGGAACGCGCTTCCCTAGAAGGTACCAAAAAATCAAGTTATAGCTGAAATCAAAAGAGCTCGTCCAGAAACACTGTCTCACACAACTTGTGAACTCTGTATTTTGGTATAATATTATATGCTTTACATGCTACATCATCTATGTAACGCTTTTCGCTAATTCCGCGCTGTCAAAATGACATTTCCCCCATATAAGTACCGTGTACTTAACGTTTGCTATCGTTAGGTAGCGATCCTGTAAAACATTATCACAAAAACTGCCAAACCTCTAGTTCTCGTTATTACCACCGTTCCTGGATGTTGAATAGTTCAATCAGAGTTCGATCAACCACATGTGTTTTCAGACGTTGATCGTGATTGAAATGTCTGACATGTTTTTATTATAAATGCATTACGACCGCGCCTCCATTTTGGCAGTTGTACAAATATTCTTTTGAGATTTCCGTCGTTACGTGTAATATCTGGGAAACTAAATTATACGAGTTATTTTAGAATGTTATGATTTCGAGAGGACTCGGCGTGGACATTTATAGAAACGTTGATTCCGAGAACATTGTAATTGCGACGTCAGTGCGATAGTGTTTACGCAGTCTTGAATAAAATTCGAATCGAGGTTTAGAGTTTCACTGCTTTTCCAGAGATATCTTTATTGTGTTAAAACATTATTGCTTAGAAAACATGAGCTTTATTTCAATTGATGTTTTCTAAAAGATTTTGTGCTTTCAAATTTAATTAAATTTATTTGTAGTTTAACATGATCATTAGAACTTTAGAGAACGTTTCTGAACAATATTATTCTAACTCTATAATATGTGTAGTAACTTTGCGGAGGGTAGAGGAAAATAATGCACTAAGATTTTCAAATTCTTCGAAACCATTCATCAGTATTATAAATTTTAAATTTGCATTTATTTCGTCATATAGATAGACGTTAATATAATTTCAATTTTAAAGGTAATTTCATTTCGTGAGCAGAAAGTTATTAGAAGTCATTTTTATGGGAAAAAATTTAAAGGCATGTGAGCAAAGCCGCGCATTTTAATAACAGAACTTAACAAGCAGTAAATCACGTAAAAATACTAAAATAAACATTACTAAAGAGGCTATAAAATATACATTAAAACCTAAGTTGTATACAATATTCAGTCGTTAATTTTATGTTTAATAAAATATATACAAATTAGTAAAAGTAATGGCTGTCTGAAAATTTCCGGACTGTTAGTTAATATATAGTTAAAATTTACAACCGTTTGTTGATGCCAAGTTGTTATCCAATACTGGAATTCAAATATATTTAGATATCGACGTTTCGCTTTGCTGGATTATTGAACTGACCACTTATGAGGATAGGCATTATATTTATTTTGTTTTATTTTAAGAACTGTATGATGCCAAATAAATATTTTGTCTATCCATTAACTTTAGCGTTCTCTATCTGCACTATTTTCTTATGCAAACCAACTATAATTTCAGTCCCTTTAAGTGTTGTATGACAGGAATCTACTTCTAATTAAAAATTATGATGAATTGTATGGTTGCGATAGAAATGGCTTAGAATTGAATATATTAACGACCATCCCTAAGATGACGGAGGTTATGAATATGCTGCATATTTCTTGTGACAATATTAATAATTGTAAAATTACATGTAGAGCAATCGGAGTTCCGTGAAATATGCTTCTAAGCGAAGATATAACTTTATTGACTACTGACACATAGTTTATAAATTCACCTAAACGAAGTATAAGGGCATGACACTTTCTTCTGATTAATTAAATTGGGACTTTAATGCAATACAGATTTTGATCAAACTTTTAAAAAGTTAACATTTTACTTGAGCAAACCACTAACTTGCAACCCAACCAAGATTTCGTGGAGAAGTCGTTTACACACACTACAGCACTTCCAAAAACGGCATTAAAAGAAACAAGTACCTCAGAACATGCCCGAATACAAGAGCCACAGGCTGGCCAACAGAAGCACCAGGATGAGGTAGGTGGCGATCAGGCTGGTAGTCTCGTGGTTAGGCATGGTGCTCACTGGACAGGACACCTCGGAAAACTGGCCGGGGACACAAGAGTGTCTCCCGCTGACCGGCCGCCCACGCGCCACGCCCCTCGCGATTCCACATATATAAATGCTTCGATAATTTTAGATCTGTCACCGATAGCAGTGGCCCTTGATAATAACGACAACAAACAAGCCTTAAGCCAAAGGACAGCGGATGGTTGAAGGTCACTTTCTTTGCTGAGTTTGGTTTGAGTTCCAAATGACCAAATCAACATATACCAGTATCCTGTTTTCTCTTGTTAATTACTAGTAACCTTAATAGATCAAAAGAAAACTTTGTACTTTCACAACTGAGGAGAAAACTTAACTTTTATGGTACACACTCATGATTTGTTAAATAATTATAGCCACATACATAGCTATATGCTATATTAAAATAGTGCTATAAAAAGTTATATTTCTTATACACTCGACGTCCAAATTGTAAGACTTCAGTTGCTATTAACTTGATCACTGTTGAAGTTAACATAGAGACAGGAAAGATATCACACCATGGATATCTCAATTTATGCGACTCTTTAAGCTAGAACCAACATCCTACTATTCTTAACAAACCAAAAACGTCACAGATTCACAACTTTAAAGGTACATGTGCCTTCACCAATAATACAATTGAACTTTTGCAACTTAACATTTTCCTTACTATTCACTAATAGAACATTAGTGCCACATTTCTCACAAAAATGATACTCACAGTCGGCTGACGGTAACTAGAACACAGCAGAGTACAGCAGCCAGAGGAAAAACAGTAGGATCACCAGGATCATATAAGTAGCAGCCAGGTTCACAGTCTCCGCGTTGATCGGCATGATTGTGAAGAAGCTGTGGTAGGACTGGCCGAAAAGGCCCTCAGCGGACCGACTGCGTCAGTGGACAGGGCCCTACTCGAGCGTTTATAAGGACGCAGCCAGGTGTATTCCAGGCCCAGTAGACAAAGTAACAATTACAAAACGATAACGAAGTTAGAAATCGCAAAAATGTATGGGATTGACATACGCCGCGTTAGATCACGTGGTCTATCTAATGTCAATCCCATACATTTTTGCGATTTCTAACTTCGTTATCGTTTTGTAATTGTTACTTTGTCTAAGGCCCCAGGTTATTGAGAAGTGACTGCATTTTTTATGTTAGATTGTAGATTAGATTCAACAACCTAATCTTGATTGTTGATTTTTAAATAAAAAGATACAAAAAACGCACGCATAGAAACATAGGTTGATAAAGATTGTTGTGGTCGTATTGGAGGTTGATAAGAACCTCTAAATGTTACTGAAACGCAAACCTAACACCAGTTATAGTAGTAAAATATTATTAGATGTGATTTTTAGTTATTTTTATGAGTAGTAAGTAGTAACTAATATATAACTTATTTTCATTAACTAAGTTTTTGCTCAAATATTGCTAAGATTCAATATGGTTGATTTAATCTCTATCTAATGTAGAGACAAAATTACATAGATTTTTATGATTGTTCCTGAAAGCTATTAAAATTAATTATATTACTTATATATTTTAATTTAAGTCTAATTTTGAATTAACGATGACAAATGTTACCCAGACGTTTAACAATAGAACATCAAAATAATTTGTCCACTTAAATTATATTCTCACAGAAAGATACGCGAAACGAAAATAGATTTATTAAAACGATATGTGACGCCTTCTGAATTGTCTCACGGGTAATTTACAACAAGAGACGTTTCAGAACGCATAAAAATAAAGTATGACAGGTTTGGATTCTTCTTATAGTAGTTTAGAAATAATAACATATTTTTACTCACAGTTGAATATTAGGAGAATCTTAGAAGACCGAGTACAAAAGCCATAAGGATATGAGCAACAGCAAAAGAATACAATACGTAGCTACTAAATTGGTGCCTTCCGAAGATGAGATCATTTTGTCTTCACGACCACTCTCCTCGAACTACTAATGGGAAATGCAGACAATACTGAAATAATTATAAAAATCGCTTTAAATATATATTTCTTTGTTTTTCACAGAGAATTAATCGTCTGTTCGTCGTCAGCTCGGAATTCATCCGTGAATCATGAGTTTCAATTGGCGTCTTGTTTTTCTTAAAACACATTTCTTTGCCAAATTATAAGGCTGTCGTTCGTTTGTTTACTTTGGTAATATTTTCTCTAAATAATTCGACGTTTAAGCAGACAGGCTGTGTACAAAATAACAATGTCGTTGTTCCTGTGTTTTAATTAGGGCTCAATAATTTAACCATTTCATTGATCCTCACTTATTACGTATGTATAGATTTAATTATATAATACTGTATAAAGACATTAACTTTAATTGAATGCCCTCGATTCAATTTTATATACTATGTTCTGCTGGAATTCTCCAGGTTTTGTTTGAATCCGTCCCTGTCGCTTCATTTCTGGAGTGTGTCTGGAGAATGATAAGCTGGTCTATATTCGTGTAGCATCGTCCGAGTTTTTCGCAATAGCCGTTGTAATCTTAAATCAATCGGTTCAGACTTCGAAGCAATACAATTGCCTTGTTCCTAATTATAGTTTTATTACATACGGAACGTTGCAACGCACGGATATAAGTTCGAACTTTTGTTTTATATCCTCGTGAACTGTCAATAGATAGGTGATCTAATCGTGCTTATAGAATAAACTTTAAGCAAATGTATTTAAAGAAAAAAAAGATTTGTTTATCTTCAGGATTTTCAGTGTTATCAGTGTTTATGGGCGGTGGCCACTTAACACAAGGGGGCCTACAACTATCCCTTTGCTTGCTCTGATATATATAAAAAAAATCTTGAGATATTTTATATGGACTTGCTAAAATATCATTATGAATGGTATTAACCTACCGACCTAATAAATACCTAAATCTCCAGAATGAGACTGAACTGAAATGAACTGGAATGTTATCATAGGTATTATTATATCAAGTAATAAATAAAAAGAGTTTAGAGTACACTCGTGGTGTAGCAAAAATTTAGGTACAACTACAATTTACAATTACGTATTACAATTTTAAATTAAAAACAACATATATGAAATACTAGTTCAATGAAATTCTTTTCATTCAGCTATTTCCTATGTAAACAATACCTACATACTAATGCAGGTTAAGAGCATCGTCACCAACAACAATAGACTTACCTATATTTAGAAACTAGACTATTTATATTTTGAGTTCAATGCTAAGGAGAAAATATCTGTCTGAAATTGATAGGACTTATTAACCTGGTAATAAATATGTGTATGTATGTTCGTCCCTTGGTCACTCCAGACCCAAGAGAAATATATCTGACTCCCTATATTTTATACGATCTGGCCAAATGTGGATGACAAAATAGTAAAACATTGACGATTTAACGATCTGGTCAAACTATGTTGGCCACATCATGAAATGCGACCATTTCACGAAATGATCAATCATTTCATGAAATGAGCAAATCTACGATATGGCCACGACATATCCATATTTCTATAATATGTGGGATAGATTATAATATTATGCGGGGAAGCGATCTGTGTTTAAAATATCGGTTATAAATATATAACATCAAATGCATGGGTAATTAAACTGTCAGTTTACTTTCTATTCATAAATCGTCGATAAAATAGAGGGGCTAGTTAATTCCTATGTATAATAAAAACTATATACACCGGAATATCGGATAGGACACTTTAAAACGTTGGGTAGCTTTTCTAATAAAAGTTTTCTATCTTTTCCTTCATAGTACGAACTGCTATAAACACCGGTGATATCTAATATTTTAAAAAGTGTTTCAAGAAGCATACTTATTATGTACATATTATATACATTTTAACGAAATTAAAGGTTTTTAACTATTATTTATTTCGTTGGCGACACCTACGTCCTAGGTACATGGACTAAATTTTTATCCCTCGGTTTTATAATAATTATAATCGCGGTTCACGAGGTAACTACGTTGCTCTGAAAAAATCAGTCGCAATCTGCAGACAGATTTACTTTATTCCGTAGTGAAATCTATATATGTATATAAAACTCAAAGGTGACTGATATAGTGATCTATCAACGCACAGCCCAAACCACTGGACGTATCGGGCTGAAATTTGGCATGCAGGTAGATGTTAGGACGTAGGCATCCGCTAAGAAAGGATTTCCCGAAATTCTTGCGGGAACCGGGAAAAACGGGGATGCACGTACAAAATCGTGGGTGGAAGCTAGTTTTATGAATATTTTCAGTTTTTACTTTCCTTTACATTCCAAAATTAAAGCTTCACCCGATAACTATTTTTAATAGGTATCTACAATCGTAAAATGAAGCCACTAAGCCAGCATCTTGAAATATATCAAAGTGATGATCTTCTGACATATCCCACAGTCGGAACCCATCAATTCGCACGTTTTATTGTTTTTTTATGATGCTTTTAGCATCTCGGCCATTAAATTCCGTATTTCGTAATTTTACGTTAGTTTTCTGGAGACAAATATCCCAATGTCAATGTTAAGCGTATGAGTACCTATACCTAGTATTAAACAAATCAAGGATTTTAGGCTCAGCATAGACTTTAATATCTACATAACAAGCACTGGCACTGATGAATTCAAAATTAACAAATAATCTAAACTATCCTGCGTATTTTATACTGCTACTGGCTACAGCATATTATGTAGTTATATTAGCTAATTGTTCTCTCAAACGATTTACTTACCTACGGTACCTACCTTATCTTCAAATAATAGCAATAGGATAGCAAGTACAATACATATATACAATTTACAACGATTTCATAATATTTATTATGTACACTTTATAAATAAAAAACCACTTCCCATAGCAATGAACGGCTGGAATAAATCCAATGAATTCCTTCGGGCCAATAACTTTGTATTATTTATATTTTCGTGTTATGCGTCAGAAGTCAGGTCGTGAAGAGCGGCCATGGAGACATTTTTATATTTACCCCACTTCAATGGCGATTTTAAATAATTTTTATTAAACATTACGTCGCTTAACGTTACTTTACGGCTTTCAGAGGTTATCTTTTAATATTAAATCTGTCGTTGTGCGCTCAATTTTAATATTTTTGAATTATGAGGTTACGATGCGATTGCTAGATACTTTGATTTGCGTACGTAAACACTTTTCATGTTATTTTAGAAGCGTTGTATTGAAATAATGAAAACTATTTTATTTTGTATTAAATTTTTGTATTAAACCACATTATGTATTAAAATTTTAATTGTACTCCTTATTATGTTTACAATATCCAATGTAAACTTTAATCTTAGAATAAAATATCTTCTAATCTTAATCTAAGTTAATATATATACAGGGTGTCCCAAAAAGTAGTGATATACTGAAGCTGGGAGGTAGAGGACTTAGAGGGCTATCCGAATCACCCCCATGTGTGTTATGCGATTTTTCGTATTTTCGGAGTTATTACATTTTTTTCAATTTTTCATCTATCGCCGAGTACGATGAGATTTTTATTTATGGTGACGTGAATTATTGCGCTAGATGCTTGTTTTTTTTTGTGTGCTAAGCTGAAAGATAGGCCAATTCAGTATGGTAACATTTACTATCGTTAGATCTTCGAATGGAATAAAAAAAAGAATTAAATGCTATGAAAGATAAAATTACCCAGTATGTTCATAACTTCAAGGGCCCATAAAAAAATAAAATCACATAAAAAAGGTTTTCCATTTGGCTTTTAAAAACTTGCTCTATCGATCAGGTAGCTACCCTAAAAATTTCATTTTATTATTCTGAAGGCTTCAATCGAAAAATTGAAATCTAAATGTGGTAAGTGCAAAATTTTTATTAACATGATGATTATTAAAACCAATAAATAGGTGTTTAAAAATGAATTTTTTTTAAATAGCCCCGCTGTTGCTCAATGCAAGTGCGACATCACCGTAAAAAGTTGTCTTTTTAATGTCTGAATGCTCTTTTATCATTTTTAATGGTTTCTTCTGCTACTATGAATTTCCGGGTTATTTCGTCCAAATTGTGGCAGTCTCTCGTCTTTGTAGTATCCCCACGGAAAAAATTCAATAGGGTTTATGTCCGGAGACCGTGGAGGCCAGGCTAAAGGGCAAAAATACCCTGAAAGATGGATTGGTCGTTGCAGCCTGCGCATGCGCCGGTGACGCCTGCTTTAAAGCCTGGCCTCCACGGTCCCTCGAATAAACCCCATTGATTTTTTTTCAATGGGGATACTAAAAAGACCTCGGCTACTTGAGAGAATGCCCCAATTTGGACAAAATAACCCGGAAATTCATAGTAGCAGAAGAAACCATTAAAAATGATAAAAAAGCATTCAGACATTTACTTAATGATCTAAGATCCAACTTGAGAGATACTTAATGATCTAAGGAGAGATAGGATAGATTAATAACATGTAGGTACCAGGTGAAGCCGGGGCGGATCACTAGTTTATTATACAATAAAGCAGTACCTATCAAAAAACATAATATGCTGCACAAAAACAGATGGTGCTGATTTTCAAATGGATCCAATTAACAATTGGGATTAGGATTCATTAAAAATCCATTGTAATTATTATAATACTATCTAAACATTTTATAAGCATACTTTCAGCAGTCGGATTTTTGGTGTTAATCTGATTAAAGTAAAACTATTGCATAGCTTCTATCGCGGGCCTAGAGCGCGGGGACCGAATCCAGAAATTTTGTAACGAAAAACCTCACGCTCCCCACTCTGACGGGCGCGGAGGTGTGGCTTGAAGGCATAGCATGCAATAGCTTTACCGCGGCAGTCCCCGAGTGCCACACGTCGTTTTTTATTTTTTTTCTGTCTGTCTGAGAAGTCTGAGAAGCCTTTTTTAATCTGTAATCAGTAATGTATAATTTTATAATCTGTAATCATGCGATCTGAAGTATTGCGTCATGTTGACAGTTGAGTGAAAACATGACAGTTGACAGTAATGACATTTAATAAAAAAAATTGATTGCGGTTTTCTATGTTCAAGATCAAGGATTCGTGCTTTTTGTGTTATTACTATAAATATTTAGTACATATTACGCAGCAGTAGGATGCGATGAGATTAATATATTGATATTGATGGCAGATCGGCAGCGTACCGTGCGCGCTGAAGACATGGCGACAACAAGCACCGCCGTGACGACGGTTCCCCCACAGGTAGAGGAGGTAAATATACACTTATCTAATGTATTTGACTTGTAAATACATAGTTAAATACATGTTTTGATTACGATAACTAGACTGGATGGAATTGCCACACGAATAGGCCGTAACTTGAATTGATAAATGAGATCGCTGTAAAAAATAACTATGATAATTATAAAGCCTATCTTTCGCGGGTTTTCACCGTCGAAGTTTATTAGATTTTCGTATTCGACTAATACGGGATTATTAAGCGATATAAATGTATTAGATTTGTCGAGAATCATCGCGGGGCCTGTGTGTACTATGAACCTCGGAGACTTAGGCGCGAATGTTATTAAAGTAGAAAGTTTTGAAGGAGACGAGGCGAGAAAATGGGGTCCACCATTTACTAAAGGAAATGATTCATATTATTTCCTATCTGTTAACAGAAATAAGAAGAGTATTTGCGTTGATTTAAAAAGCTTGGAAGGTAAGTTGATTAGCACAAAACAATATAGTATTTACTTTATTCATTGTTACCATTATATAGATCCGTGTATGTATGTGTTAATATGAAAAATCAATAATTTCAAGATCATATCTCATATCATTATTAACAAATAAAGATTTTTTCAGGGAAATCAGTTATTTATGATTTGGCGAAGAAATGTGATGTTGTTGTGGAAAACTTTCTCCCCGGAAAGTTAGATAAATTGGATGTTGGCTATGAGAAACTAAGTCAAGTTAACCCAAAACTCATTTATTGTGCTATAACCGGGTTTGGGCCAACAGGACCTTATGCTATGAAACCAGGGTATAAAGGAATTTTTTATGATATGTTTATCAGTTATGTTACTTAGGGCCGATTTTTCAATGCTTGGATAAAACTTATTCGTCGAATAATGTATAAAACTACCATTTTAAAAATGTATTCTAATTGCCTGTATTTGACAAATTACGTGACATTTTAATATTATCGTGTAATACTTTATTGGACAGATAAGTTTTATCCAAGCATTGAAAAATCGGCCCTTATTTAACAAACATTACATAAGAGTCAGTTTAAAGATTAAAATTCTGCATGCTTATTACTAATACTAGCTGCTCCGCGCGGTTTCACCCCCGTGACCCCACTCCTGTTGGTCGTAGCGTGATGATATATAGCCTATAACCTTCCTCGCTAAATGGGCTATCTAACACCGAAAGAATTTTTCAAATCGGACCAGAAGTTCCCGAGATTAGCGCGTTCAAACAAACAAACAAACTCTTCAGCTTTATAATATTATTACTAATATTTTCAATTTAATTAAAATGCAAGTGTTTTATTAATTGCAATTTCATATTTCATACCATACATGATTTATTTACTTTTCTTAAAAATCCATCATAACCATACAGTTATATTTCAGTTACGATGTGATCGCAGCAGCAATGGGAGGGTTCTTAAACTCAACTGGTGAGAGGAACGGTAGACCTGTAAAGGCTGGTGTGGCCATAACTGACGTCACCACAGGGTTACATGCTTTTGGTGCGATCATGACTGCACTTTACTATAGAAGAAATACTGGCAAGGGACAGAAGATTGACTGTAATCTACTATCCACCCAAATCTCTAGCATGATTAATATAGCAAATAATTACTTGAACTGCGGCATTGAGGGCGAGAAATGGGGAACGGCTCATGCTAATTTAGTTCCGTACCAGTCTTTCAAAACTAATGATGGAGAAATGGTTATAGGCACAGGCTCCAACGCTCAGTTTGCAGACTTCTGCCAACTCATACATAGAGAGGATTTGATCGAGGATGAAAGATTCAAAGACAACGCGGCGCGAGTAGCAAATCGCGAAGAAATTATAAGGATTATAAGTGACGTCATAGCTACGAAGTCGAAAAAGCAATGGTTAGAGGTTTTTAAAAATGCATCATTTGCATATGGACCAGTTAATACAATGAAAGAAATATTCGAAGATGAACATGTGAAACAGATAAAGTTGGTTAAAGAGTTGGAGCATCCGGATGCTGGAAAGATCAGGATGGTCGGTGCTCCCACTGTGTATTCTGAAGGTGGTAATGAGGTCAGGTTACCACCGCCAAAATTAGGGCAACACACACGAGACGTGTTGGCGAATTTCCTAGGTTATCATGATGCGAAAATTGAGGGCTTGATGAATAATAAAGTTGTCAGATAATTTATTGATTACGTGACATTACATTGTATTGTACATGTAAATTATTTATTATGTAGTTGAAAATGACCAATTTTGCATTATCTGTAGTGGGGTTTAGTAGGAAGGTATATTTAGGTATTTTAAAGAAACGTAAGAGAAATACTATAGTAGAAAAAGGTGATTGTGTATTCACATTAAAGAATGAGTTATATTGCATAAAAATCACCAATATTAACATCAGTCTTTCTAGAACGAACTTGAATAAAAATTATTATTATTATCAATGTTCAAATTCAACTATAATATGCAAATAGTATTACTGTAAAGTCGTTGAATGTATTTGAATAGCAAATGTTTTGATCTCAGATCAACTTTCAACTGTATTGTTTCACAGTATTTGTCATTGTATAGCCTACAGTATTCTGAGACGTTAGTTGCTACATTTGCACAGACAGAAAGATAAAATGTATCACATATTATCATATTTATATTCTTTGTAAATATATTGTATTGAAATATAATGTTTATTTTTTTTAGTTTTATCTAATGTAAAGAGATCAGATAAAAATACTTGAGATACCTTGTTGTTATGCATCTCTTGATATTTTACTGATCTATATGTACTAATGTTGTGAAATTTATAGTTTATATACCTATATTGTATTGGAAGAGGCTATTTATATTTGAAATAAAACTTTTAGAATTAAAAATGTGTTTTATTTTTGAAGTTCATTATAATTAAAAATAAATGTTTGCATTTTATGGTTTCATTTTTATAATTAAGCACAGTTAATAAGAATCAAATGCATAAAAAACATAAATGATCAGTCCATATATATTTGTTTCATTCTATAAACTATAATATACTTTAAATTTAAAGACGCGTTATTTACAACTTACAGCGCTGTAGTAACTCAGGCCCCGGAACCACAGACACAATAGAAAATCTATTGTGTCTGGGACCGATCGGGCCGCTTGGGGCTCAATGGGTTAAATGATTTGATTTGTTTATTTTTCTCCACTTGGATTAGAATAATAACAGTTAAAACTTACAAATAAATCTTGCCAAGGCGAGTTTCTATTTACAAATGAAATACCCACACAAAATCAAAGCCCAATCAATACATATAATAAAATTCTAGAAAAGTGGTGTCTGTACAATGAAAATATGTAAAAAAAAATTAGAAGGGGTTATTACTGAATCGATCCCAAACCCAAAACTGTTGTTAAAAAATTTTTTGTCTGTTTGTCTGTTTGTCGGTTTGTCTGTTTGTCTGTTTGTCTGTATGTTTGAACACGCTAATCTCAGAAACGGCTTATCCGATTTAGATGCGGTTTTCACTAATATATTGTGGTAAGCTTCATTCAACATTTAGTGTTTATTTCATGTCAATCGGTTCATAAATAAAAAAGTTATGACCATTTAAGTAATCACAGCGAACATTTGCTAAGGCATTCTATACATGAATTACTTTATTACGTAAATTATACGCTAAAGTTATTCCTTGACATGTCCAGATGATCATATCGAAAGTCCCCAAGCGTGGGGGGGGGTGGTTATGCTGAGGGGGTAGTAGGGGGGGTCAAAGGACCTTTATTTAGATTTTTGCTCATAAGTCTAAAACCTGCACAAATAGCATTATGGTTACTTCTAGGTAAATTTTCTATATAAAAGGTCTTTGAAATTATGTCGTAGGTATTATATTTTTAACCCCCGACGCAAAAAGAGGGGTGTTATGACCGCTATGTGTGTATTGCGTGTCTGTCTGTGCCACCGTAGCTCGCTAACGGGTAATACGAATTAGATGCGTTTTTTTGTTACATTAGTTGTTTATTATATTATATAGGGGTGAAAAAAACGCATGTTAGTTGTTAATGTAGGTTGTTAATGTAGGTTATACCCAAGTGATATATCAAATGAAAATAGACGACATGTCAGAAACAATTACTCAAATTTTATCAAAATCGGTTCATCCATTTATTTGATATAGGGGTAAAAGTGGGAATAAATAAATGAATTTTATCAAATATACTCAAGTGACGTATCTAATGAAAGACATGACGTGTAAAGTACAATAAGACATATTTTATCAAAATTGGTTCATCCATTTATTGGATAAAAGTGGCAATAAAAGTTGTCAAATATACCTAAGTGGCATATCAAATGAAAGGGCATGACCTGACGTGAGAAGTATAATGAGGCATAGGTATTTAATCAAAATCGGTTCATCCATTTATTATATAGAGGGGTAAAAGTGGGAATGAAAAAAACGAATGTTGTCTGTTATACCCAAGTGATATATCAAATGAAAAAAGACGACCTGTCAGAAACAACAAGTCAAATTATATCAAAATTGGTTCATCAATTTATTTGATATAGGGGTTAAAGTGGGAATAAATAAATAAATTTTATCAAATATACTCAAGTGACGTATCTAATGAAAGACATGACGTGTAAAGTACAATAAGACATAATATTTTATCAAAATTGGTCCATCCATTTATTGGATATAATATGTAGGTATAAAAGTGGGAATAAAAGTTGTCGAATATACCCAAGTGGCATATCAAATGAAAGGACATGACCTGACGTGAGAAGTATAATGAGGCATATTTAATCAAAATCGGTTCATCCAATAATTATATGTAGGGCAAAAGTGGGAATGAGAAAAACGAATGCTGTCTGTTATACCCAAGTGATATATCAAATGAAAAAAGACGACCTGTCAGAAACAATTAAGTAGTCCAATGTTATCAAAATCGGTTCATCCATTTATTTGATATAGGGGTAAAAGTGGGAATAAATAAATAAATTTTATCAAATATACTCAAGTGACTTATCTAATGAAAGACATGACGTGTAAAGTACAATAAGACATATTTTATCAAAATTGGTTCATCCATTTATTGGATATAGGTATAAAAGTGGGAATAAAAGTTGTCAAATAATATACCCAAGTGGCATATCAAATGAAAGGGCATGACCTGACGTGAGAAGTATGATGAGGCATATTTAATCAAAATCGGTTCATCCATTTATTGATTTATAGCGGTAAAAGTGGGAATGAATAATCGAATGTGGTCAAATAATATAATCAAGCGACATATCAAATGACGTGTGAATTACAATTAGTCATGTTTTATCAAAATTGGTTAATCTGTTTATTACATATAGGGCACCTTAGGGGTGATAGTGGGGATAAATAATCCAAATGGAGTACCAAACGAAAGGATATGACATGTACATATATTAGGTATGATTAGACATGGTTTAGATCAAAATCGGTTCTGCCATTTACTAGGGGTGAAAGGGAAAAGTTGAAAGTCTGTGAAAGTAGAAGGAATATGGGAGCGGGAGAATAACCACATCCTGGAAATTTTGAACTCTTCTGTACCTAAGTTTTATAGCTCAGTTTAGTAATAAATTTTACTAACAGTTCTTTTGTGTTATTATTTATTTTATTTCTTAACTTTATAATAATGTGTAAGTACTTATAATTTAGTTGTATATGATAGTACGTGTTTCAAGACGTGTTTACTCAATAATTGTGTGTTAAGTAGTAACTACTATGCAGTCACTATTCCACGCGGACGAAGTCGCGGGCACAGCTAGTAACATAATAAAAGTATGATTAATTACACGCTGTGCTCCGCGGTTTCACCCGCTCATTGCTCCGCTCCTGTTGGTCTTCGCGTGATGATAATATATATATATATAGCATATAGCCTTCCTCGATAAAATAATGGGCTATCTAACACTGAAAGAATTTTTCAAATCAGACTAGTAGTTTCCGAGATAAGCGCGTTCAAACAAACATACAAACTCTTCAGCTTTATAATATTAGTATAGATTATTTTAAAAACCATCAAGATATATTTTCAGGAGTCAGTGGAACGCGTGACCGTGATCACGTTACGGCCGACGAAACAACAAACACGCAAAAAGGTGGTGTGGACTGAGGACACAGTGGATAATGAACATATGAATAAGAAGAAATCGAAATGTGGGTACTTTTGTACTATTTTTTGTACTTGTATGAAAATTTTATGGATAACTGTCGCTTTCCACAGACTGTGTGTTTGTATGCTTATCTTTAAAATTATGCAACGGATTTTGATGGAATTTTTTAATAGACAGAGTAATAAGAGGAAGGTTTTAGTATATAATTTCTTATATTTATGATAACGCGAGCGAAGCCGCGGGCGGAAAGCTAGTATGTACATACTACATATAATTTAATGATAAATTAAATTGTAACAGCTTATAAAGGCTCAGTTCAAGTCGCGTTTACATATAAGCAAAATTATCTTTTTTAGCTGCCTTTTAAGAAAAATGTTGAAAAATGTAGCCGAATTGTACGAGCCGTTCTCGAGTTTTACGCTTAGCAACACATTTGGCGAAATTGAATTAGGTATATAGATTCCTGCTATAATTATAATTTTCAGGTTGTTGTATATATGAGAAGCCGCGGCGCTTCGACGAGTCGGACACGGAGAGCGACGACGAGTGCGAGCACTGCTTCGGCCATGTTGAGAAGCGGAAGAGACCCGCCGGCACTAGCGGTGCTGCAGTACAGGTGAACATACACACAAACATTAAATCCTACTACTATTATAAAGGCGAAAGTTTGTAAGTATGGATGTATGGATGTTTGTTACTCTTTCACGCAAATACTACTGAACCGATTACGATGAAATTTAGCACACATATAGAGGGTAACTTGGATTAACACATAGGATAGGTTTTATCCCGGAAATCCCACGGGAACGGGAACTATGCAGGTTTTTCTTTGAAAACGCGGACGAAGCCGCGGGAGGAAGTCTAGTAAATAAATAGTTCAGGACAATTTTCACACACGGCACGATCTGATCCCATACTAAGCTTTCGCTTGTGTTATGGAAACCAGATGGGTGCATACATATTATATAAATTTAAATAAATACTTTTATAGAAAACTAGCTGTCCGCCCGCGGCTTTGCCCGCGTTTTCAAAGAAAAGCCCGTTCCCGTAGGATTTCCGGGATAAAACCTATCCTATGTCCTTTCTCGGGTATTAAAATATCTCTATACCAAATTTCATGCAAATTGGTTCAGTAGTTAAGGCGTGATTGAGTAACAGACAGACAGACAGAGCTACTTTCGCATTTATAATATTAGTATGGATTAACACCCAGACACAGAGCAAACATCTATGTTCATCACACAAATATTTGCCACGGGTGGGAATCGAACCCAAGACTTGAAAGGCAGGGCCACTACCAACCAAGCCAACCGGTCAGTCAACATTATACTTCAGTCTTCTTAAAAAAATTAAAATGTATTAACTACGATATTGTTTACTTTATATGATTATTGCTACAAATTAATGTAAGTATATTTTATTTATTATTCAGGAAGCAACGGAACAAACCGCATCGATAACGCTACAGCCGCCGGAGCCTGCGCCCGCGCCGCCCGACAAGCCGCCCGCTGATACTTAGACACTTAATAAATATATTATTACTAAACATATTTCCGTTTTACAACCCATGATTATTCAAATAAAAGGCGTAGGTATATGTTTAAGTTAATTTGATTTTTAATTTTTGTAACGGAATAAATATGAAACATATGTTTGTCTCTCTCTTTCATATGTCTATCTATAGTGCTATCTCATTTCTGGTAAATGAACTTGTATGATAAAATGTGGCGTTGTGGTATTTTTAAAATTGTATCGTTTTTATCATTATACCTACGCCTTTATTAGAGCTAGCGCGCACGAGCAACTTTGTCTCCGCAACTATTTTGTCTCTCCCATCAATTGTATGGGGAGTTGCGTCGCTACGTGCGCGCACTTTCATACTAGCCCATAGGTGGAGAGACAAAATAGTTGCGGAGACAAAGTTGCTCGTGCGCGCACTGTCTTAACGTTCTCAAAGTAAACATTGCTATGACAACCTGCTTTAGGTTGAAATAAAAGTAAATCGTAATATTGCACATATGCAGATAATTCATGCTAAAACTTACAATTATTTTCAAAGTAAATATTATTAATGCTGTTAATTAAAATTTCTATAAGACTGGTATATGTGGGTGAAAGAGAGGAAGCATTATGCCATCTCTAGCGCACGTGCGTGAGTTTAAAAGTAACAAATTATACATATAGAATGTATTTTGTATGAAATTTAATATTTCATTCGAAACGATGTGATAGGAATGTTTATGAATGCTAAAAAAATACGTTTTAAAAATCATATTATTAATATTTTAATCTTTCGTGCTTATACCTGGTCTAGGATTGACATTTCTTACCTTTCCAAGTTTTGATATAGCAGGGTACTGATAACTGTAAAACATTGACGTACAATAAACAAATAGACTCAGAATCGCGCTCAAATATTATCCGAATCGAAACTCTGCCTATACATGTATTAGACAGATTTCCTAATGAACGATACAATGTATTTTGAACATTACTGCCACGAAATAAGGTGTTAATTCCATTGAAAGTCTTATACCACGTTGTTCGGACACTACGACCTTTTAGACGATTGAAGGTTGTTTATAGTATGTCAATGTAAAAATAATGTCTTGGAAAGTATTTGTCCCATATCCCATATATGGGATTAGGGCTTCCATTTGAAATATGGGATTGACTGTTATTGATGCATTTTAGTGATTCCTTCATATTTTACATTAAAATATAAGACATTCAATTAACATTAGTATTTTACTTTGTTAATAAAATAGTGAAGTTATTAAACATTTAACAGTTACATATTAATTCTAAATTTGCTGTGTACAAAATACTTGTATTTCAGCTAAGTTTATAGTTTAAAAAGTTTATTAATGTTCAAATATACTCCATATAAAATTTTACTAAAGTTACAAGAATAGTACGCATAAAAATTGTTAATAGCATGTTTCCTAACATTATGTGCTAATTGTTAATATAATAGTGGTTAAGTGTTTATAATTGAATAAAATTGATATAAGACTATTGGTGTTTTTATTACTTACTTATAACTTCTTGAAATAGGCATGAAAGATTAAGTAAACTGCAATACACGAAATGAAGAACTTACCATGAGAGCCAGTTAAATAGATTTTAACCCATTGACCACCGAGCGGCCCGATCGGGCCGCGACACAATAGATTTTCTATTGTGTCTGTGATTCCGGGACTGAGGGATTAAAATGTAAAAAATTAGCTGTCCCGTGCGGTATTTCTATCACCCGAGTAGATTAACTACCTATACAGAAACAAAGCTTCTTAAAAACGTACAATATTCTTACCTATTATGTTTTAAATAAAATAAAATTTATTCACTTACCAATTGTAATTAATCCTTTGGATGATTAAAGTATGACGTATTTTTATTGAAGTGAAAACTTCTTTAGCGGCGTTGAGCACTTTTTCTGTAATGGGTATAAAATCTTAAACTCGCGTCAGGACACGTGACCTGATCGAAAAAGCGTAAGACGGATACCATTCCAAAATATCAAACATGCTCAACGTTAATAATCAAGTTTTCACTTCTGCCGGCACTCCCGGAGTGCAACCCGTCTTTTTTTTTATAACGAAGTTCCCTATCGCGCGGTCCCAAAGGGGACTAGTTGTAAGCCGTGCGGCGTGCGCGTATTTCAGTGTCTCTCAAACTCAAACATTTATTTATTCAATTAGACTTCTTCTAGAAGCACTTTTGAAACGTCATTAAGTACATATTTTTAACATTTACCACCGATTCGGAAAGCAGTATCTACGGAGAAGAATCGGCAAGAAACTCCATAGTTGCTCTTTTTAATCATGTCAGATTTACAATTTTACAAATTACATATGTAATATCATAATATATTATCATAATATGCCAAAGAACTGTCCTGTGGTTTTTACGCGACAACCCTCCATGGGTTTTTATCTTCCATATATTCCTTAATACTGTAATAGGCTCTCTGGACAAGTACATTTTTTTATATAAGTTTTAAATTTAGAACTACTAAACTGTTTAATATTATGAGGAATTCTGTTGTAAAAGCGTATACCTTGGCCCATGGCTCTCTCTTTCATACAACTATTTTTGTGTTATACCAACAAAGCAATAAAAAAACCATTACTAATATTAAAATATAACCAACTTGCAACTGAAAAAACAAACAACAATGACATCGCGATTTGAGGAGAACTAATAGGGCCGGCCTAAACTATTTTATTTTTCAAATCTCGCCGTGTACAAGACAAGCGATAACATCTACAGTGGAAACCACAGACATACATTATGTCTGTGTACATAACAATACAATTTTGATTATTTTAATGTTAGGTAGGCAATATCGGTCTTTTTGAAATAAAACAAAAAGTAGTGTTTCATCAAAATGTAATAAATAAATATTCTCTAACAAAGTAAGGCTATAGGATGAATGCAGTCGCGGCACATAACGAAGCTATAAGACGCCATCACCTTCGCATTTTCCTGAAAGAAAATAAACTTTTTAGTGAAAATATTTCGCAATAAAGTTTATATTATAGTTAAACTATGTTCTATATTTTAATGGCTCTCATATTTTTATCAGAGGAAAATAAGATTATGGTACATTTCAACTTAGCTTAAAAATTACAAATCAGTAAATTTTTTTCAATACTCCCAAAAGTTTTGATTATAAGAAACATAGGTAATATCAATTGCACAAATTAATTAAAGTATTTGCATGCCCAAAAGTTGGATATTTGTGCTGGAAAATTTAATATCACTACATAGTATAAAACAAAGTCGCTTTCTGTGTCCCCATGTCCCTATGTATGCTTAAATCTTTAAAACTACGCAACGGATTTTGATGCGGTTTTTTTAATAGATAGAGTGACTCAAGAGGAAGGTTTTAGTATATAATTTATTAAGTTTTAGACAAAGAGGACGAAGCCGCGGGCGGAAAGCTAGTGTATGTATAAAATCTGTAATTTTTTGTAGCCACTAATTATTTGCCAAACCATACTAATATTATAAATGCGAAAGTAAGTCTGTCTGTCTGTCTGATACTCAATCACGCCTTAACTACTGAACCAATTTGCATGAAATTTGGTATAGAGATATTTTGATACCCGAGAAAGGACATAGGATAGGTTTTATCCCGGAAATCCTACGGGAACAGGTTTTTCTTTGAAAACGCGGGCGAAGCCGCGGGCGGAAAGCTAGTAAGTAAATATTTTGAACACTTACCGATTCAACGGTTTCTCCTTATAAATAATTGGTTTCCTTGCCCGCCTCGTTCTCGCTTCCAACAATAAGTCGCTGCTGCTGTCGCTCACGGGATCGCTGTTGCTGTTGCCGTTGCCGCGGCTGTCGTTGCTGTTGTTGCTGTTGTTGCTGTTGTTGCGCTTGACCCGACGGGCCACGTGCGTACACGGGTCTGACGATTCGCTGCAATTTTTTTGTTGTAAGTGAGGGTAGTAGTAGTTTTTATATGTAATTAGTATAATTTATCTTATCAACAGCTGTAAGGTAGCTTTTATGAATAAAATAAAATAAAATATCAATAGATTGCATTTTCATCATACCAAAAGCAAGATTCGTTTCGTTACAAATAAATACATAGTTTAAAAAGTTTACCGCGCAAAAACTATATAATTTGTTTCTATTAATAATATAAAAAAACTACTCACGACACAATAACCCTAGCGTCTGTAGACCCGTTAGGACTGGGCGCGTCAAACGACGGGAACCGCTCCAGCCTTCGCAATCTCACATCCGGGGAATCCCCGCTACCATCCAACTCCCGGGACAGTTTCACCCTATCCCGGGACACAGACCGTCTCGCCCTTACAAGCGGGGACTGATTCCCCGAACCCCCGGAATCCCGTCTCTTGGAGAAATTCCTTAAAATTGGCGACTGTGTATCGGAATCTCGCGACTCTTGCCTCTTCGAGAAGTTCCCTAAAACTGGGGATTGTGTTTCGGAATTTTCTGAATCCTGTCTCTTAGTAAAACTCTGTTTGAAGTGGCTTGTGTTCTGGGAAGTGGAAGCTCGTGGGGAAAAACTTTGCGGTGTGGATATCATTTGTCGTTTCGCTGGTACCTCGTCGTCTTCGTCTAGGCGCATTTTGGCGACTAGCACTTTGAGTACGCGGCCGTTGTTGCTGGAAGGTAATTACTTTATTGAGTTTTTTTTTTTAATTCTTTTGAGTCAAAGTTGCCAGTTTTCTTAAATGTTCCGACTTATTATGACGTATTATGTTAACTTTATTGTAACATTATAAGTTATTGTTCTAAATAACGGTACAATTATGTTTACAAATCAAATTATAAATCAATCATTCATTGTTAGACTACAGGCCCATGTTGAAAAAGTAATGGGTCATTTGAACCACCAGGTGACCTATCTAGAACGATATAAAGCATAAAATAATAAGATTCAGCACTATGCCGTCACTTGTTAGCTGTTCAACTGAGTGCAGCCCCCCTAGACAAGTGGCTTTCTATTAGCGTAAAGTTCAATAGAATAGATTATGAATGTATGAGATTGACGTTTGATTACGAAGACGACGACGATTGATTACGTCAATCTCATACATTCATAATCTATTCTATTGAACTTTACGCTAATAGAAAGCCACTTGTCTAGGGGGGCAGATAAGAATTCGAAAGTACAGGTAGAAATTTTTTCGCCTTGTGTCCATGATTTTTGTACGGCGTTGCGGAATAATGGATTAAAAGCAGTATTGAAATAGTATGACACAGATGCCGTACAAAAATGGTGGTCCACAAAGTCGGAATTTATTTTTATTTTCCGACAATTGCCGGGGTAAATTTGGTCATTTGATTTTGTTCAGCATCTGTGTCATACTATTTCTATACTGCTTTTACGCAGAAGTCGCTGGCGGAAAGCTAGTTATACATATTTAAACAATTATCACATGCATATACAGTTATGACTAACCTGTAGCGCCTGCGCGGCGAGAAGTGTGGCGAGCGCGGGGTGGCGCTGGCGGGGTGCGGGGACGACGCGCGCTTGCGCCGCTCCGCCCCCAACACGCACTGTGCACACACATACATACATCATTCCATTCATTCATTCTGGGCCGTCGTTCGAATAAAAACAGAACGTCTGGTTGGACTAAAGCAAAGGGGGCGCAGGACTTAGAAAATTTTTGATGGAGTTGGTGTCATTATAACACCTATTTATTATTGTTTTATCGTAAAGATTAGATTCGATTTGCTTTAGGCGGACCGAACGTCTCTTTTAGAGAGATCAAGATAATTTTTTACCATCGCTGAAGCACGCGCCCTACACTTTTTTGGATCTGCGTTATCCGAATATATTAAGTTAATAAATAAAAAAATTAATTTTTTTATGGTGACGTGATAATATTATATTAAAGTGATCAGCACAATCAAAGTGTTTATTTTAATTATTCTAATTCCAGTGAATTTAAAAAAAAAGTAAGTAATTACATATCTTTTTCTAATACTTAGGTGTAATTATGGTATTTATTTTTCTAAGTTATTTAAAATTAACCTCACTTTTTGATTGTATTTTTCAATTTTTTCAATTTTATTATAATATGTATAGATAATATGTATAGATACACTAGCACGTGGGTGGAATTATGTATAAATTTTTTCTAATACTTGAATGTTATTGTGGTACATATTTATTTTTCTAATTCTAAAATATTTACAGTTATTCTCAGTTTATGATTGAATTTTTTAAAACACCAACACGTGGGCGTGATCATGTTATTTATTTTTCAAGTTATTTAAGCTTAACCTCTGTCTTAATATGTATATATTATGTACTATGTGCGTCATTAATTTCTGACTGTTTCGAGATTTGGTGCAAAATAAAACAGTGTGTAAATAAAATTAAACAATTGAATAAAAGTATAATTTCATAGATAACACGTTGAGAAGTTCCCTGTATAAATATATAATATACATATCTTGTATAAATACATACATAATATGCCTATAGATCTTTACTCAATTGTTTTATTTTATTGATTTTTTACAAATTTTATTTACACACTATTTTATTTTGCACCAAATTTCGAAACAGTCAGAAATTAATGACGCACATATTATATGTATATACGTTTTAATATAGAATATTTTTTATTTTACAAGGAATTTATTACCTCTATTGTTCGAACAAAAATAAGTTACCGACTTTAAGAACGTGCCGACAATGTAAGTACACTATTGTTTCTTAGAAAACATTTTAGGAGTATACGATAATAAATCTATGACTCACGTAAACACGTGTTTGCTTGATTGGTGTCAGGTGTTCAATTATAATTTTATGAATTCAAAATTTATAAGAATAAACCTCAAACTCTCTGTCCAAACAAAATCCGCCTAAGTCGAAATCCTTTATAAGCTGAAAACGGCAGTGGCCGGCGTAAATATTCAAATAGGTAGCGAGGAGCGAAGCGACGAGCATCTTAGGTTAACTTTTGAACTACCGCACGAGCCGAGCGAGCGAAGCGAGCGAGTTGCAGCAGCGGCCGGTGTAAATATTTAAATAGGTAGCGAGGAGCGAAGCGACGAGCATCTTAGGTTAACTTTTGAACTACCGCACGAGCCAAGCGAGCGAAGCGAGCGAGTCGCGGCAGTGGCCGGCGTCAATATTCAAATAGGTAGCGAGGAGCGAAGCGACGAGCATCTTAGGTTAACTTTTGAACTACCGCACGAGCCGAGCGAGCGAAGCGAGCGAGTTGCAGCAGCAGCCGGTGTAAATATGTAAATAGGTAGCGAGGAGCGAAGCGACGAGCATCTTAGGTTAACTTTTGAACTACCGCACGAGCCGAGCGAGCGAAGCGAGCGAGTTGCAGCAGCGGCCGGTGTAAATATTTAAGTAGGTAGCGACGAGCGTGTGACTAACGTATTTCTTTAATATTGTATATAGTAAATTATTTTTTGAAAAATAAGGACATAAAGAAGTTTCACTTCTTACGTGTGTACACGTACACGCACACATTTTTTTTTTTATTTCAAACTCTTATGTTTTATTTCGCTATAACTTATTACAATTTATGTGTTTTAGGGCCGATTTTTCAATCCCGAGATAAACAGTCTAATATCTACCCCTCGAATAGATTTATTCAATTATTTATCTAACTCATAACGGCTCGCCTATTTTTCAATCGTGATTTATTTGATGAACAACTATCTGACCAAATATTTCCATATTGGCAGCTCTGCTCTCGGAGTGGCGAAACAAACATATTAAATTAGTCAGGTTAGAGCGGGATAGAGTCAACTCTTGCAATTTGTCAACAACCGTCATTATGACTCACGTCTTGTATTGCTCTTGTCTTCTATGATTGTTGATTGTTGTTTTGATTCGAGTAAAGAGTTTGGTTAAATTTGTGTTTCAATTTATATATTTTACGATGGAAACGACATACTTAAAGGCAGCGTTCGGCAAATTTTCAATGGCATGGTCATCAGTACTATCAAAAACATCAATTTCAATATGATTTTAATTGATAATAATTATATAGAAAGAGGTTTAATTGTTAATAATTCTACGCTCTATGTTATGACATACGAAAATATCCCAAATTTGACGCATCAGTTGTCAACTCAAACGCCTAACCGTCGAATAGCGCGCTATCTGGCCGTTGGAGCGGCAAATAGATTTATTCCTCAAATAACGTAGTTATTCGATAGATACGTCCTATTCGTCTGTAGAAAAATTGAATATTTTGTTAACTGAAGAATAAAGTCTATCTAGCTGTTTATCTGGGCATTGAAAAATCGGCCCTTACTTACTTAAATTTATTCATGTAGAACTGGAAATATAATTTAGTGCTGATTTTTTTAATCCTTGGTTAAAACTTATTGACCAATAACCAAGCTTGGATAAAATTTATCCGTCCAATAAAGTATTACACGATAATATTAAAATGTCACGTAAACTGTCAAATACGGGCAATTAGAATACGTTTTTAAAATGGTAGTTTTATACATTATTCGACGAATAAGTTTTAACCAAAGATTGAAAAATCGGCCCATAATCAAATAAATTTTTTGTCAATTTCTTTAAATAATGCTATTAAAATTTTAAGAACAATAATGATTAGAATTTAAACGCAATCGTGTATTAATAAGAAATGTAACATCAATTTTATGTATTTATATTATACTAGCTTTCCGCTTTGTCTAAAACCTAATAAATTATATACTAAAACCTTGCTCGAGAACCACTCTATCTATTAAAAAAACTGCATCAAAATCCGTTGCGTATTTTTAAATATTTAAGCATACATAGAGACAGAGAAAGCGACTGTTTTATACTATGTAGTGATGTATAACTCACATTAACTTTATCATTGGGTTCATCCAGTAACCAGCTGGGTCCTTCCAGTGGGTTGTCCAGTCTACTTCTGAAATATAATCATAATCAACGTAATTATTTTACGTTGATAATTATTTATACATAATATACATATACGCTTTGAAGAAAAAAATCCATACTATAATATTATAAATGCGAAAGTAACTCTGTCTGTCTGTCTGTTACTCAATCACGCCTAAACTACTGAACCAATTTTCACGAAATTTGGTATGGAGATATTTTGATAACCGAGAAAGGACATAGGCTACCCGGGAAAATGACAAAATCCCCGAAATCCCACGGGAACGGGAATTATGCGGGCTTTTCTTTGACTGCGCGGGCGAAGCCGCGGGCGGAAACCTAGTACTTCTATAAGTAAAAAAAATAAATCATTTGAATACTGAGCGAGACTCGCTGCAAATATAATGAACTAGCAATGCCCTGCGGTTTCACCCGCATAGATAGCGATATCGTTACAGTGAAGTCTACTATAGGTCGGACTATAGGTTTAATTTTTTAATCACATGAAAATCACCTTTACCCCGTCCCGCACTACGGCCTTTTTTTTTTGTTTTAGTGGGGAAATCTTTCATAGATACCCACGGCCTCCGGGGGAGGGGCCGTGGGTTATGTCGGATTCCTACCGACCAAAACCCCACTGTGTTCCGTCAAGACGCATATTGGTAGAATTCCTCCGTGACCCCCGCACTACGGCCTGCTCGAACAGCATACCTACTATTTTCTGTAGATTGACACTTTTAAAAATTCGTTATATCTATTGAATGGAATATCCAATTCTTTTCATTTAAAAAGTATTTTGCTGGTATTGAAACAGTCTATAATAAAACATCATTTAATGGGATAAGGATTAATAATGTGTATTGATAACATGGTTTGATTACTGTCGGCACTTCTATTTACTTTGAAAACGTAAAAAAGTTGTTGTAGTAACATAACTACTGAAGATGGACATATGGTATCGCGGACTTTCTTGTAGATATTGATCCATTCTATAATACCGTAGAACATTTTTTTGTTCTATCTTCAATAGATTCCGCAGCGCACGCGATGACAGAAGTTTTATTGAGGATTTTTTTACACCTTGGGTTACATTATTGCATTTTTGGTAAGGATCTCTAATTTTTTTGAAAATGCAATATAGCCTATGTTGCTCAGTAAAGATGCAGCTTTCTAATGGTGAAAGAATTTTTGAAATCGGTCCATTAGTTTATGCGTGAAAACCATACATACATACATACATACATACATACTTACAAACTTTTCCTCTTTATAATATTAGTATAGATAAATCGCTAAATTCGATATTATATGATGAAAAATTCGATTAGCTAATCGAAAATTTCTAAAATTCGTAATTAAAAATGATGAGTAGGTACATACCTATGTGGTGTGATTTCATTCTCATCTGATTCTTCAGCAACAGCATGCAATCTTCGTCTGAAATCAATATCTTAATATATATAAATCTCGTGTCACAATGTTTGTCCTCAATTGACTCCTAACCACTTAACCGATTATAATAAAATTCGCACACCATATGCAGTTCGATCCAACTTGAGAGATACGATAGTTTAAACATGTAGGTACCACGGGCGAAGCCGGGGCGGACCGCTAGTAAATATATAAAACAATAAAACAATTTCCTACTGCCCAATAAAAATGTATCCTGGCGGGACTAAAAAGTAGTTGAAGCATAATATGTATTATAATATTATTATAAATTTCAGTTTCAGAAACAAACAATAAAAAAACTGGTTCACTTGTTTGCTTCATATTCAAAGCAATATTGAATATTACAAGCAAAGTCGAAAAATAAGAATTGATTTAAAATAAACTTACGAGTCTTCAAATTCGCCTGAAATGTTTGGTTCCTCCTCAATTATTCTGTCATCGCTTTCTGAAAATAGGCAAATGTTCATGTTAGTTGTTAATAAATTAATAAATTAAATTTAAACGTACCTATTGTACTGTAAGTACCAATTGCACAAGAAAAATTTAGGTTATATTTTTAGTTTCTATTACTATGTACTAGTATTTTCTAGTGTTTGATTCACTACTAGTTATTCACTACTATATAACCGCGGTTTCACCCGCGGAGAAACGGAGAAACCGGCAAATCCGTCCGTTAACACAGGAACATATTTCAACTCTATCGCAAAAATAATTTCTATGTAATATTAAGATACAAAATGCTTTTTTTATATATTTACGTCTTATTTGTTCATGCTTCAATCTTCTTGTCATATTTCGTCTTATTGTTATACTTATGCATATTTAGCACAGTAAAAAAGACATTTAATTCATATAAATAATAAATAAATAAATATTATAGGACATTATTACAAAAATCAACCTAGTCCCACAGTAAGCTCAATTAAGGCTTGTGTTGTGGGTACTAGGCGACGATAAATATAATATTTAATAAATACATATAACTATAGATAATAACACCCAGACCCAAGAACAAATAATTGAGTTCATCACACAAATATTGGCCCTGACCGGGGATCGAACCCGGGACCGTCGGCTCAGTAGGCAGTTACTTTACCACTGCGCCAACCGCGTCGTCGAATATATTACACATATTTTAATACATTACCATTCAAACCCGTCCCGTCAATTTCGTCAGCACTATTATTAGCGATCTCCTCAGCCGCTCCATTATTTCTATTCAGTTCCTCTGCATCTATCCTCGTCAATGGTATATACACATCTGAAATATTAAATATTATTATGTTTATGACAAACAAAAATATATTTCTTATTAGACTTACCATTTTTATTCATTGAATTTACGTTCCATAAGCATATAACAATGTATGTGTCGCAGGCAAATTGTACAATTTCCTCTGTTTACAAACGGCGTCTGTCACTTTACAAACGCTAGGCATTTTGTTATATGTCGAGCATTCGTAATCAGAAATTTTTTGTTTGGATAAGGGGGTAGGTTAGGTCAGGTTCTTGTTTTTAAAACTACACAGAAATAGGACCCCGCGAAGCGAGGGCACCATCGGTTCGCAACCGTCTTCTTGTGGACGTTTGAAAAAAAATACACAGCACATTACAACGCGTCCGCGTTAAAATGTAGAATGCAGAAGCCCTTCTGGCTAACATTGAGAAACACCACACAAAAAAAAAGCATATTACAAAATGCCGCGCGTTTGTAAACGGCGAGATTATACAATTTGCCTGCGACATATGCATTATAATAATACAATTTATTTATTACCTGGTAACAAAGGCACGGGCATAGGCCTGAGACCATTTAGGTTTGAATTAGTTGTCCTACTTTCTGGCCCTAGAAATAAAATTATATCAACAATGTTACTGTTCTGTCTAATGATAATTTAAAATATTTAAAGGTTTAATTTTACATCACAATAATGTTGAACGATATAAGTTATTTTATGGATACAAAGCTTTCAATTTAACGTATTATGTATTTGCGATTACAATTATTTCTTTCAAAAAAATGGAACTGATTATGTATTTTTATAAAAAAAGACAAAATACTCACAATTGCTACTATTATTATTACTGGCAAACAAAGTCCTGCTCAACGACACCACTGGCTGTATGGACTTCCCGCCGAGCATCATCGGAGGTACCCTATGTACCTTTTCCGGGGAGGGCGTATTGCTAAGACAGCTCCAGCGAGGCATCACAGACTCCTGGTACTCTCTGTCTTGCATATAGCTCTTTGATAGTTCGGAGACCCGCGCCACCGCGTTCGATGCGTGCACGAGGTGCGATAGGGCCTCCTCAACAGCCGATTGTATGGCCGCGTCCAATTTACGAGCGTTTGTAGTTCCGTTGCTTCTAAGCATCTGGAAAAATGTGTACATTATTATTTTTTAAGTATAGTACAGTAGGCGCTTGCTAATCCGGCACCGGCAATTTTTCCTCTATGCCGGATTGTCGGAAATGCCGGATTATCGAATTAGTATAGGAAATAAGACTTCATATTTAAAATAAGTAAGTACAGTTCAGTTTAAAATACGTAAGTTGAATTTATTATAAAAAAAATACATAAATTAATTAAAATATTAATTAAATAAGTATTAAAATTACATATTAGGTTCATCATTAGTGACGTTTTCGTTCAGTAATCCGGCGTTCAGCTATGTAAAATGCCGGATTATAGAGCGGGCTCTCTGAGTCCCGAAGTGCCGGACTACTGAGCGTGCCGGATTGGCGAGCGCCGGATTATCGCGCGCCTACTGTATTTAGAAAAAAATTGGACATATGTATTTTGCAGTACTGTAACGACCGACCACTCAATCGCCTAACAATCAAATGTCTACTACTCATTCCATTTTAAGTACCTATGGGGCACCCCATACATTTAAATATTAAAAAAAAGACGGGTTGAGGTAAACTTGCGTCACCAGATATCCCGACGCGAGTTTAAGATTTTATACCCAACGCTGCTAAAGAAGTTTTCACTTCAAAAAAAATTGGTTGTCTGTAAAGTCGGTTTACTGACGATAGTTGAACGTGACAACGTCCGATTGTGCTTCTTTGTCGCTCGTTCCGCACTTTCGCTTGCACTTCAAGCCTATGGAACGCCTCAGAGCGAGGTAACGCCGCATGAGTCATGTTTTTTCGTGCGTGCAGCCGGGTCTATCGAATTATAAGACGTTGTCACATCAAAAAAATTATGAGATTTTAATGCAAAGTGCAAAATATATGAAATGTGACGAATGTTTATGAATTGTTTTTTTTTAAACTAACAACAAATTAGATTGTCTTCAACCGAAGAATTAGTAGGAAACTTTATGGTTAATCTTTTCACTTCTTTGTCCAAACTGGATAATAGACCAGAATTAAAATGTATTAGCTGCTAAAAATAAATATGTTGTTATTGTTGATCTTGTCTGTCCTGTTGTTGATTTTCTACACTTACACATTCCTTGCAATTTCATAATCAACATATTTTATAAGAAGATATTTTTTTATTGTGGAAGATGCATTTCCTAATTAGAGTAGATTTAATAAATACTTCATATCAGGCGATAAAATTGCGAAGTAACATGAGATGATATCTCATTAAGGCTTGTAATTTCAAAGTTTAAAGGCTCTGATTAGCAGCATCATAATATATTGTACAGTACATAGTAAATAGTTACTTAATTGATTTTTTTAAGAGGCGCCTGTGAAATTTTAAATACTATTGAGCTCATGTCTGAAGTTAGTGAGAGAAAATAGCAAATGCTTCGGAAATGGCGTAGGCTTCTACAAAGTTCTACTGAAAAATACTTACACTAAGCTTTAGCCTTAACTCACTAGCCTCTTTCATCAGTTTTATCTTTTCATTTTCCCTTTTAGCTGCAATCACCTTCCAATGCTGAAGTTTTTGAACTAATTCGTTATTTTTCTCTTGCAAATCTTTTAATTCACTTTCTGAATTCGACATCTTGAAAACACTTAAGGCACTTAATCTAGAAACGTTTATTCATACACAGTTACAAGTTTAAACAATAATAATTATTTATAGTGCATTAAACAAGACGCTTTTCAACGATTTCAATACAATTTTCTAACATAACATTTTCAAATACACAGATGACATTTTAATCATTTCACAATGACACTGACAGATACCAGGCATGGAAGCATGCATGGAAGAATGGAAAAGAATAGGAGAAAAGGAGAAAGGCTTAATGCCATTCAAGTGGCAACAAAAAGGACATTTTTATGCTGTGTTTTTATGCGAAAGTGTAAAGCTGCATTCTAAAACAACGTATTATAATTACAAAATACCTACTTTACAAATAATTGTTTACTTACCCCGTTTTCCAATTACAGAGCATAATGCGACTCAGTGCCGCACAATGCCGAATTATGCTGATGCTTAATTGGAACGTGAAACGCACCAGCAGGTTGCGCTCTGTGGTATATGCTATTAGCAATAACCTCATTTATGTGTAAATAAAGTGGTATACATAATAATTGGTTGAAAAATATTTACGGTTATTTTAAGTAATTTGGATTTTGATTTTTTCATTAACATTTTTTTCAATGTTTGTACCTTCATCCATACTTATATTTATTTTTTTAACACAATTTGAATTAACTTTGATTATTTCGAAAAAACTACAATGAAACGAAAGGTTTAAAATTTTTTCCAACAATTAATAATTACTAACGATAAATCGATTGCACGCATCAATTCACGCCACAATTCACGCGCATTACTTTTTCTAGTGCTCGATTGTGCGAAGCGTTGCTGTAGTTGGAACATTCAACGATAAGCATTATGCCGCATAATGCGCTCTAGTGCTGTAATTGGAAAACGGGGTTAGATATTGGAATATCAAAGATGAAATATTTATTGTAATAGCTGCGGCAGATTGGGTTCAAGTTATATTTTTAACTTCACAGCGATTGAGTAGGTATGTTTATTTCAAGTTCTCAATGCATTTCAATCTAAAATAATGCTAATAATTGTATTCTTTAAATGTTTGTTCGGTTTTAATCGGTATTAAGAATTCGATTCGTAATAAAACAACACTCACAACTATGTGACACGAGTATGACCAATGGATGGCAACAAGGCCAATGTGTCAAAAGTCAAACAAGTACAACCAGACACCTGTCAAGAAAGCGTGTGGTAAATACAACGCGGAGTGAGGTTATACCACAATAATTTTATATTATAAATAGAAAATGTCGTTTCGTGGTCGTGGCGGTGGCGGCGGCGGAAGAGGATTTGGAGGCCGTGGTGGTGGTGGGCGAGGAGGTGGCGGATTTCGCGGCCGCGGCGGCGGTGGCGGAGGCGGCTTCAGACACCAAGACGCGGGACCACCTGAATCAGTCATACCTCTAGGCCACTACGGCTGGACCGTGCAAGACGATCTCGTTTGTAAAGTCGACATTGAAGACGTGCCTTACTTTAATGCGCCTATATTCTTAGAAAACAAGGAACAGATAGGCAAAATCGACGAGATATTCGGCAATTTACGCGACTACTACGTGTCTGTGAAACTCGGAGAGAACATCAAAGCGAAGAGTTTCAAGGAGGGACAGCAGTTCTTTATAGATCCGGCGAAATTGTTGCCACTCAAGAGGTTCTTGCCACAGCCTCCTGGTGCAAAGCGTGGTGGTGGCGGTAGGGGCGGTAGAGGCGGTCGTGGAGGCGGCGGCGGCGGGTTCGGCCGTGGGGGTCGTGGCGGCGGTTTCAATCGCGGCGGCGGCGGCGGCTTCGGCAGAGGGGGTGGTGGCGGCGGCTTCGGCAGAGGGGGTGGTGGAGGAGGCTTCAATAGAGGAGGCGGTGGTTTTAACCGAGGTGGACGAGGTCGGGGAGGTTTCGGAGGCGGCCGTGGCGGAAGATAGTGATATACCTAGTTAAGTTTATTGACATTCTCAATGGTATGGGTAAAGCCCTTGCTATATGAGGTTTTGATAACTACAGTGAATGTTTGGTTTATGTATAAGTTGTAGAGTTAACTTTTGTATGTAAATACAATACATATAAGTTTTTTGAAAATTGTATAACTTGAATAGCATAGGGCTATATGTTATATCTTTATTTTAATAATTATATAAGACCACTTGGGTGTTTTATTATTAAATTTTGTAATAATTGCATTACTACCAAATTATTTTTGAACTATGATATTATTATTAACTAGATTTCCGCCCGCGGCTTCGCCCGCGCTTGCAAAGGAAAACCCGCATAGTAACCGTTCCCGTGGGATTTCCGGGATAAAAACTATCCTATGTGTTAATCCAAGTTACCCTCTATATGTGTGCTAAATTTCATTGTTATCGGTTCTGTAGTTTTTACGTGAAAGAGTAACAAACACCCATATATCCATACATCCATACATCCTTACAAACTTTCGCCTTTATAATATATATATACAGGGTGTCCCACTATTGGTATACTAAGCGCGAAGGGACTTGTAGTTTTACATACACTGATCACGTAAAAAATACTTAAACAACAAAATTACGTCAAATTTTTTTGCTAAATTTTTCCTGAAAATCCATGTTTTCTTCTCTCGCTTCGCGAAGCCGGCATATACCGCTTCTCTATTGTGAGCATTTTGTCTATGAAAACATAATCTTAAACGATAGCTCACATGCTGGTGGCAAAGTTGGGCGGGTTGCTTGTTATGAGTGTACACATAAGAGTTTTAAGAATTCATCTATTTGAAAAAAAATGCGTCTGGAATTTTATAAGTATTTTTTACGTACTCAGCGTATGCAAAACTATAACCTCCTTTGAGCTTAGTATACCAACAGTGGGACACCCTGTATATATATATTATATTGGATATCAAGGAGGCAATTTACATGAAAATTGAGATTAGAAATTGGTTTTAAATAATCCTTATATTTAAACAAAATTATAATTATTGCACAACATAAATAATAACTTATATAAAATAATAATTAAATTAAATATTTACTGAACCCTCACACTTATGCTCTCCACTAAAAAAAATTAACTTATTTGATTATGAAATTGCCTATTTACTGCTATTATTAAATGAAGTATAGAAAGCAAGATATGTTTCAATTAGAAGGATTTATCAATAAATAATTAATAATAGTACAATGTGGTTAAACTATTTACTTCACTTTAAAACTATTATGTATTGTTTTAAAAACAAACAGTAATATTATAAGCAAGTTACATTTGAGATGGCATCTATATCAACAACTGGCTTACGATAGAAAAATGTAGCCGATAAAAACCAAGTTACATCCACCAAATAAAAGAATGCTTATTTCCTCTAAAACTGTATTTAATTATTCTAAATTCTCCAAATCCCCTTTACCAGAGCTTGGCACATAATTACTAGTCAGCGCTTTCTCTCTATGATTAAATATATAAAAGGATGGTATGTTCTTCTGTGTCTCCCATGTAGTGTTGTTCATTTCAGCCGCAGCTTGGATTTCTCTGAGGTTGCCAGCTACATGCAAAACTCCCCACATTACTGCAAATAGACTACCAACTGCTTGGATGACAATCTGAAACCATAAAATATTTATTTCACAGACAAATATATTTCAATATCTTTATAGATTTCAAACTATGCAGAACTGTTGTGTAGATTTTGTAATTTGAAATTTAACCAATCTTTTGTAGTTTATGCTACAAATACTAACAAATTTGTCACATAGACTTTTTTATGACTCTTGAATACTCAAAAGAGGGGCAAATAGTTAACTAAAATCACAACAAATGTTTGGTCTAGGCTAACAGAGCACAGACAGTATCTTAATATGAATATGTTTACCGCCAGCACGATTTCCTTACTGTATAATATGATTGACAATATGATCATTTTCAAAGCCAGTAGACAGTTCATGCATGTTCATTTTTTCTGACTCAATCCCTCTGGACCTTCTATGACAAAACATAAGTTTTGGCAAAACTGTGGTTATACATAGCAGACACTTACATCTAAAGGTAGCGTTGTAAACTCTTGCGAGGTTATTCGTAGATACGATCGATCTGAAACAATTGTATAATTTTTTTGACTCAAAATGCAAAATAAACATGTATTTACTTTTGCAAAGATGCTATTGAATAACTTACGCTGAGCTGCAGAAAATGCTGAGTGGAACAAGGATATAAATCCAACAGTGAGGATAATTTTATGGAATGACATCTTGCAATCTGATTATTGCAATTCTTAAACTATGTTTACTTTGGTAATCGACTCTTATATTATTTTAATTCAGTAAATCAGAAATATTAGATCTCATTCATTTTTTACGAATCCTACGGTGATTATTATGACATTGACAATTGAGTTGAATAATTGACAGGCGACAGCTTGGCCATTTACGTTTCAATCTACGAGCGCAAAAACGAGAAAATTTTGACCACCGCTGTTTTTTTTTTTAAGACAGATAATTTGACCACCCTTGACCAACTATCAACTTTTTCTAATGGTAAAAATCCCAAAAAAATCAACAATTTTTACCTAGGCCCTAGGCGTATTTTTTTTTGTATGGAGAAAAATCTTAATTATTTTACCGACCGGTCGGGTATCTATACTAATATTATAAAGAGGAAAAGTTTGTAAGTATGTATGTATGTATGTATGTATGTATGGTTTTCACGCAAAAACTACTGGACCGATTTCAAAAATTCTTTCACCATTAGAAAGCTGCATCTTTACTGAGCAACATAGGCTATATTGCATTTTCAAAAAAATTAGAGATCCTTACCAAAAATGCAATAATGTAACCCAAGGTGTAAAAAAATCCTCAATAAAAAATCTGTCATCGCGTGCGCTGCGGAATCTATTGAAGATAGAACAAAAAAATGTTCTACGGTATTATAGAATGGATCAATATCTACAAGAAAGTCCGCGATACCATATGTCCATCTTCAGTAGTTTTGTTACTACAACAACTTTTTTACGTTTTCAAAGTAAATAGAAGTGCCGACAGTAATCAAACCATGTTATCGATACACATATATTAATCCTTATCCCATTAAATGATGTTTTATTATAGACTGTTTCAATACCAGCAAAATACTTTTTAAATGAAAAGAATTGGATATTCCATTCAAAAGATATAACGAATTTTTAAAAGTGTCAATCTACAGAAAATAGTAGGTATACTGTTCGAGCAAGCCGTAGTGCGGGGGTCATGGAGGAATTCTACCAATATGCGTCTTGACGGAACACAGTGGGGTAAGGGGTTTTGGTCGGTAGGAATCCGACATAACCCACGGCCCCTCCCCCGGAGGCCGTGGGTATCTATGAAAGATTTCCCCACAAAAACAAAAAAAAAGGCCGTAGTGCGGGACGGGGTAAAGGTGATTATCATGTGATTAAAAATTAAACCTATAGTCCGACCTATAGTAGACTTTTCACTGTAACGATATCGCTATCTATGCGGATGAAACCGCAGGGCATTGCTAGTTTAATATACAGCACATCAGTAGACTGAGATTTAGTATATTATGTACTGGTACTGTGACTGGTACATATGGTTATTTTTATGTATCCTGGGCCAAACCGGATCAAGCAGCTTAATATTAATTATTACTCATATGGAATACAAGTGCTTTAATATTAAATAATACAGTTTCGTCGGTCGTAGTATATAAGTAACTCTGTGATTTCAGTTCTCACTGTGCATTGCTTTCGTTATTTTATTTCTTTGAATTATTTTGTTTAATTTGCAGATTCTTTTGTGCTGATTCATAGTAATAAACCACTGCGATACTCGTATATCTGCTCTGCCATTATAAAGATGAGTTTAATTTAATCCTAAAATCGAACTAGTCTTTTTTCATAAAGTCGTAAATTCGAAGATGAACGGAAATTAATTATTACTCATATGGAATACAAGTGCTTTAATATTAAATAATACAGTTTCGCCGGTCGTAGTATATAAGTAACTCTGTGATTTCAGTTTTCACTGTGCATTGCTTTCGTTATTTTATTTCTTTGAATTATTTTGTTTAATTTGCAGATTTTTTTGTGCTGATTCATATATAGTAATAAACCACTGCGATACTCGTATATCTGCTCTGCCATTATAAAGATGAGTTTAATTTAATCCTAAAATCGAACTAGTCTTTTTTCATAAAATCGTAAATTCGTAGATGAACGGAATGGCCCATGAATGGACACTGAGACAGTGTACGAGACAGTGATATGATTTTGAAATTGACATTGACAGTTTGGGTGGATTCGTGATTGGAGTTGGCTTGGCTGACCGCTGATTGCTGAAGTTGATTACTATATTACTTGCTCTGTGAAGTTGATCATTAACAATTAAAATTGTAAGCGGCGTCCGTTGTTGTAGAATGTTTGTTGGTTATTTTATTTCATGAATGTACGTTTTGTAATTCAAAGTGAAGTAAACATTATTTGATTAACAAAATGATGCGAAATCCCAAGTTAGAAGAGTTCGAAATAGAAATGAAACCATTAAGAAAAACAGGACGACAAAAGTTTTCAGATTTCGTTTACAATGATGAGACTGGAAAAATTATGGGCAGGACTCCTGAAAGTTGGGGTTCGTATCTTTATTTTACTTTAAGTTTCTAGGTTCTATTTGATAATATTTACTCCGTAAGAATATTCACACGCACCGAGTTCTTTTTTGAAATTGTTAATGGGCGTGGCGCCTTTATGTTCAGAACTGAGGCTTTTCTTCATTATAATTTTGAGAAAGTTTTGTGCAAAAGACAGAAAACAATGTAACTTGATTAGTTAGTTCATTTATCATCACTTTTTCACACTTTTTCATTCATAAATTGTATACCTAATATTTACAATAACAGTTTATTTATATGCAATGGGCAATTAAATAAAAATAACTTAACGGTTTTTATCTAATTAATGTCGGCATATAAAAATCATTGATTTGTTACATGTTACATGGTTTTATAAAGTCGTCACATAATTATGCTGGCTCTATGATATGCATATTGTATTTTATATGTAACATTTTATATTTTTTTATAAAAAACTACTTTTAATATAAATTTTTAGATTGATACGAAAATATAAAAGTTGAAAATGTGTAACACTTTCAATACAGTATCTATACCAAGTGTCTACTAAGAAATTTAACCTCATTAATATTTAAAAATAAAGAAGACTAAATCTTTTCTTAAACTAAAAATATAATTACAATTTATGCTGCACTAATTCAAGCTGTAGTTAAGAAGCTTTATACCTAAATAATTTAAATTTTTCTCACTAAAAACCTATTTATTTTAAATGTTCCCTAAAACCTAGAGTAATAATCATCTTTAAACATTTTCTTTCTACACTAAGTACTTTAAATCAAAATATATATATGTTACGCAATCCCCAGAAGCCCTAAAGCTGTTTTATATTGCAGCGGTTAAATTGCGTGCTGAACAAATATGAGGGTTAGTCTGTAATCTGAAACCTCTTACAGTCAGGTGTCAAGCAGGCTTAAGCATTAATCTTTAAAATATAACGTCCTTGGGGGGTTTCTTTAGAGAACTGCCGCACGTATTATAGGTTTTTTGTGGGGGGGGTGTGGGGGGGAGGAGGGGGGGGGGACCCTCCCACCAAAAGGGGAAAGTTAGGAAACCAATAGTTTTGGAGAAAAATCAATTTTCCTATTCTAACCTCAAAATGTATGGAATTGGTGTAACAAAAATTTTACGATACATAAATAAAATACAAACAAGTTGTGAAAACCTACGTAGTTTTTTTTATTTGAGTGGGAATCGCCCTAAAGTCGCTTCTGGCACTCGCCGGCCGCTGCCGCGGCACGCTCGCTTCGCTCGCTCGGCTCGTGCGGCAGTTCAAATGTTAACCTAATACGCTCGTCGCTTCGCTCCTCGCTACCTATTTGAATACTAAAAGTAAAAGTTTAATAGTTTTTTAACCTAAGTAGATTTTTTTTAAGCTATTGCATAGCTTCTATCAAGGGCCTTGAGCGCGGGGACCGAATCCAGAAATTGCGTAACGAAAAACCTCACGCTCCCCACTCCGACGGGCACGGAGGTGTGGCTTGAAGGCATGCTATGCAATAGCTTTGCCGCGGCAGTCCCCGAGTGCCACACGTCTTTTTTGTTTGAGTGGGAATCGCCCTAAAGTCGCTTCTGGCACTCGCCGGCCGCTGCCGCGGCACGCTCGCTTCGCTCGCTCGGCTCGTGCGGCAGTTCAAGAGTTAACCTAACACGCTCGTCGCTTCGCTCCTCGCTACCTATTTGGATATTAAAAATAAAAGTTTAACAGTTTTTTAACCTACCTAGTTACGTAGATTTTTTTTTGTTTGAGTAGGAATCGCCCTAAAGTCGCTTTTGGCACTCGCCGGCCGCAGCGTAAAGTCACAGTACAGTGAAATGGAACGTCTTGGTCCGCTTTCTTGCACAACAAAACGGATAAATGCACTTTTTTCGCACAAAAAATTATTAACTTTAAAAATTAATAACTAAAAAACTACAAGTTTCCTAACGATAATATTTTGGAATTACAATCTTACATTACCTAGCTAACTAAAAATATAAATATTTCCAACAAATTCGTGCGGCAGTTAACTAAAGCCAACCCGTCCTTGGTATTAAAATCTGTATGAATATAGACTACTTGGTTTGATTTGATAGAATAAGATTAAACTAGGTTATGCTACTCTTCACTGTTGTGTATTATTTTGTATGACATTCAATAATTTATTTGATCAGAAATTGATTGTAAAAGCCTTAAAAACTATGTTTTTAAATTACTCATGCCTTTATGTAGGTATATATATTATGTATATAAAAAAAACAAGGCAGTTTACTGAAAACAGTAAAAATAAAATTATTAATTTACGGAATACAGATTACGGATTACTCTGTGGCTTTTATTGAAAACTAGGTTTCCGCCCGCGGCTTCGCCCGCGCAGTCAAAGAAAAACCCGCATAGTTCCCGTTCCCGTGGGATTTCCGGGATTGCGTCATTTTCCCGGGATAAACAGTAGCCTATGTCCTTTCTCGGGTATCAAAATATCTCCATACCAAATTTCATGAAAATTGGTTCAGTAGTTTAGGCGTGATTGAGTAACAGACAGACAGACAGAGATACTTTCGCATTTATAATATTAGTATGGATTATGTTTTATATTATTTTTGTCAGGCAATAATATTTCTGTGTTACTTTTTAGCCAATAGAACTTATAGGGTTTTTGTGACTGTCTCAAAAATTAGTTTACCTGTTGAGACACACAAAGTTTATAATTGACTAGCTGCTCCGCGCGGTTTCACCCCCGTGGCTCCACCCCTGTTGGTCGTAGCGTGATGATATAATATAGCCTATAACCTTCCTCGATAAATGGGCTATCTAACACCGAAAGAATTTTTCAAATCGGACCAGTAGTTCCCGAGATTAGCGCGTTCAAACAAACAAACAAACGAACAAACTCTTCAGCTTTATAATATTAGTATAGATTTAAGTCAGAGTACACAATAAAATTATTATTTCTCTCTCTTATAGGAAAGATCATCCTCTTCTACCTAATATTCTATGCAGCGCTCATAGCTCTATTCTCCGTATGCATGGTGACATTTTTGCAACAATTCATAAACCCAAGAGTGCCGAGGTTACAACAAGATGGTGGACTCATTGGTACAAGCCCTGGGCTCGGCTTCCGACCATTGCCTGAAGATGTAAGAAGTACCCTTATATGGTATAAGGGTACAGGGTACGACAGCTACAGGTTTTGGGAGGATCAGCTCATTGACTTTCTGTCAGGTAAGTGATAGAAGTGAAGGAACCTATGTGAAATGTATAGTTTGTGTGAAAATTTGTGAAATTATTACTGTTTCTTTGGCAAACCAGTGCTCACCAGTGCTTTAATAGTAACCCAAAATCAATGGACGATTCGAAAATAGTTCTTAAGTTAAAAAAAATTATTTCTCACCATATTTTTTTTTAAGATTGCATTTGTCTCATAACTGTATCGATTTTTCTCTCATGCTTTGTTTGATTATTTTTTTTAATGCATAACTTTTTTACTAGTTACTTAATATGATGAAACCATTTCAATTATAACTAATACTTAAATGCACAACTCAAAGTTAAGTGGCTTACAATGTTTATAATGCAATATGCTAAGCTAACATTAATAGGTATTTATTTATTTAAAAATAGTTCAACTTGGCAACATTATATGAATGGGACTTAACTTGTAATCTACTTATGTCTAAGTCTGTCTAGGTCAGAAATAATTATCTCAATGGCAAATGTTAAAGATAAGCTTTTAAAGACTTGTTACTATAGTATCAGTACAATTAAATAAGATTGACTGACCATATTTAATGTGAAAATAAAAGTATTATACATATTATGTATTCATAATTTTGTATCTGGACTAAAATGACTGTACTGAGTAATCTCTGACCTGCCTGAATAGATGGATCCATTTTAAAGGGTTATCAATAAAATTGATACCTAAAATTCTCAAAATAACTAATGCACATTCTGGTTATAAAAAAAAAATTCTTCTAACTCAACAAGAATTTTAACAAAAAGCGTGTTCGAACCTTTATAGCACCTAGTTTATACTTTTTTTTCTCATTTGTAACATAACATTTTCAGTTTACAAGAAGAAAGGTCAAACAGCGGGCGCCGGTCAGAACATATTCAACTGCGACTTCCGTAACCTCCCACCACCTGGGAAAGTGTGCGATGTGGACATACGAGGTTTCGAACCCTGTACTGAAGAAAACCACTTCTCGTACCATAAGTCGTCGCCGTGTATCTTCTTGAAGCTTAACAAGTATGTGCCTTAATGAATAAAAAAAAATGTGTGCGTGTACTAGTGTACACACGTAAGAAGTGAAACTTCTTTATGACTTTATTTTTAAGAAAATAATTTCTATATGCAACTTTATAGAAATACGTCAATCAAGCGTGTAAGGGATAAAAACAAGATGGCGCGTAACGAAAAAATGTTACACTAAATTTTTTTCCAACCCCGATAAAGAAGTTTCACTTCAAAAATCGTGTAAAGAAATTTGGGGCAAAATCAATTTTTGTACGCTTTGCTATGCTATTTGAAAATAAAATATCCATATTTTACCAACCCATATATCTATCAGAGTATTCAACCATTTTTTCATATCTTTGCAACATTTTTCATTTATTGATGAAAAAGGTTTCTTCAGAGTTTGGTAATCATGAAAATCATATACAAAAATTATTATTTTGTCGAACCAAGAAGTAGTTATTGAATATGTCCCTTTCAATAAACTCAGCTCTATGATTTTAAAGAAGGCAATGATTAAATTGAATACTAACATATTAATGTTTAAAATTTAAATACATGTATTAATACTAATATTATAAAGAGGAAAAGTTTGTAAGTATGTATGTATGTATGTATGTATGGTTTTCACGCATAAACTACTGGACCGATTTCAAAAATTCTTTCACCATTAGAAAGCTGCATCTTTACTGAGCAACATAGGCTATATTGCATTTTCAAAAAAATTAGAGTTCCTTACTAAAAATGCAATAATGTAACCCAAGGTGTAAAAAAATCCTCAATAAAACTTCTGTCATCGCGTGCGCTGCGGAATCTATTGAAGATAGAACAAAAAAATGTTCTACGGTATTATAGAATGGATCAATATCTACAAGAAAGTCCGCGATACCATATGTCCATCTTCAGTAGTTATGTTACTACAACAACTTTTTTACGTTTTCAAAGTAAATAGAAGTGCCGACAGTAATCAAACCATGTTATCCATACACATATATTAATCCTTATCCCATTAAATGATGTTTTATTATAGACTGTTTCAATACCAGCAAAATACTTTTTAAATGAAAAGAATTGGATATTCCATTCAAAAGATATAACGAATTTTTAAAAGTGTCAATCTACAGAAAATAGTAGGTATACTGTTCGAGCAGGCCGTAGTGCGGGGGTCACGGAGGAATTCTACCAATATGCGTCTTGACGGAACACAGTGGGGTTTTGGTCGGTAGGAATCCGACATAACCCACGGCCCCTCCCCCGGAGGCCGTGGGTATCTATGAAAGATTTCCCCACTAAAACAAAAAAAAAAGGCCGTAGTGCGGGACGGGGTAAAGGTGATTTTCATGTGATTAAAAATTAAACCTATAGTAGACTTTTCACTGTAACGATATCGCTATCTATGCGGGTGAAACCGCAGGGCATTGCTAGTGTATTAATAAAAAGTAAAGAATATTGTCATAAGAAGCGCCCTCTATGGACACAACTGGAACTAAGGACGTTACCAAAGTTTGCATTTGAGTTTAGAAAAGCAGCCACTAGATGTCGCCACGAGTGCAAAGAGGTTTTGTAGATCGCGCTATAGAAATTTTTTTTGAAACACATAAATACCCCTGAAACCGTAGCGAACTCATACTTACCTGGCGTAGGGGACACCGTGATCAGGAAGGCGGTTCCCCCAGAGCGAGGTCCCGCCATTGCACTGCGGCGGGGTTGACCTCTGCGATTATCCCTAATGTGGATAACTCGGACGCGTTATTTTTGGTAGTGGGGACTGCGTACGCGCCGTCCCCCATATAATAAATGTGTAATTAAAAATATATCAAAATTAATACTGAAGACTGATTTCTGATTTGAGATTATTTTGATTTTTAATTCTTATTGGTAGATCGTTCGAAGTTCTTTAAAAGCAACAATGTTGTAAATTAATATTATGAAAGGTGAAGAGGTTCAGAAATATTAACTTCTATTTCTATGGGGAAATCTATGTAGTTGTAGTGTGTGAATTCATAAAAAACAACTCGAATTTAAATGAAATACTTCCCTGAAAATTTTATAAGCAAGATTTTATAAAGTACTAGCTGTGCTCCGCGGTTTCACCCGCAGTATTAGTATAAATTATAATAAATTTCTAGAATATTCGGATGGCGACCGGAATTCTACAACGATACGAACAACCTACCACTGAGTATGCCTCCAGAGTTACAGAGCAGTATAAAGAATATCACTGGATATAATAGAGATGCAGTAAGTATTATAATATTATTGAAGTGAAACTTTTTTAGGCGCGTTGAGTGTAAAATTTCAGTGTCGCGTCATGGCAATCCCGTCACGTCATGGAGGAAGGCGACGATTTTGGTATTTTTAGAATCTTGCCAAAAAAGTTTCACTTCTGATACGTGCTCGTCACACACTCTGATGGATTTAATTGATAACCAAAGTTTCAACATTTAGGGCCGATTTTTCAATGTCCAGATAAACAGCTAGATAGACTTTATCCTTCAGTTAACAAAATATTCAATTTTTCAATAGACGAATAGGACTTATCTATCGAATAACTACGTTATTTGAGGAATAAATCTATTTGCCGCTCCAACGGCCAGATAGCGCGCTATTCGACGGTTAGGCGTTTGAGTTGACAACTGACGCGTCAAATTTGGGATATTTTCGTATGTCATAACATAGAGCGTAGAATTATTAACAATTAAACCTCTTTCTATATAATTATTATCCATTAAAATCATATTGAAATTGATGTTTTTGATAGTACTGATGACCATGCCATTGAAAATTTGCCGAACGCTGCCTTTAAGTATGTCGTTTCCATCGTAAAATATATATGGGCGGATGGCCATAATCATCAGAATCACCCATATCTTCAGTAAATTATAATGTTGGTGAAAACAAATGAATCATCAATGTTACAACAAATGTTATGTAATCGCACAAATCTATGCGCTAGTAATTAGGGAATCACTTGATCAATCGCTTTTAATTAGTTTCGATACAACAATGCACAAGATTACTCGGAACAATAGCGATTCGTCGCAAACGTGGTGCTCTAGCCGTTCTTCGTTTTTTTGTAACCAAGCAACGTCTGCAGCCGACCATCGACGCGACGCTCCGCCAGATCGACAGTTGTCAAATCTCGTTCCGATGTAATTCTCATCAGCCAGTAATAGTTCTACCAGCCAGTACACCTACACGGCCAGACTGACTTTCGACCGTCCTCGGGCGCATCAGATTGCAGTCCTGTAACAATAACACAATCTATCGGACGGGTGTCTGTCAATCTACCCGCTCGCCCAACCTGACAAGCTATGATAACTACTGCGTAATGTTACGGTCATACAACTTTGTCTCAGAACAGAAAAAGCGTGTGTCCTTTCGACCACTCATGGACCGGACGGCACCTTTTTAGGATCAATTCTTTACGCAACATCAATTTGGACCGGACGGGTGTGTCCTTTCGACCAGCCACACGGGCATGGACCGGACGACACTGTCCCTTCGACCAATAAACACTTAAGATTGGACCGGATGAATGTGTCCCTTCAACCAGCCGCTATCAGCTGCATGGCCCGGACGGCATTATCCCTTCGACCAATGAACACTTAAGGATGGACCGGATGAATGTGTCCCTTCGACCAGCCGCTATCAGCTGCATGGCCCGGACGGCATTATCCCTTCGACCAATGAACACTTAAGGATGGACCGGATGAATGTGTCCCTTCGACCAGCCGCTATAAGCTGCATGGCCCGGACGGCATTATCCCTTCGACCACCTTCCATACACCACATAACTCAATGACTGTTCTCACTCAACGTGCCAAAATAGTTAAGTAAACTTCATGCAAACAATGCTCACAGATTACACATAAGTTACGGATTGTCTTGCTCTACGTAAATTTCGACTTCATGATTATTTTTTTGCAATCTGAGATGTTACGTCACGCTTTATTGGGATCGTTTTAGATAATCGTTAGCAAACTTTTCAAAGTGCGCATCACACGCTCTACTTGCCCGTAAGATACCCAAGATCACTGCACACAGTATCTGGCAACTTACTAAGATAGCTCTATTTTATCAAAAAGCAAGACGATCCGCTTTCAAACAAAAAGGGGACTGACTCACCGGATGACATCCTCAAGGTGCCACTCGACTGCCGTTGTTCGCAGACATTGATCGCTTATTTTATGGTAGCTCCACTACCTTTTCCTTTTTCTTTACAAGTTGTTGCTATGTGTCCAGCTTGACCGCATACGTAGCAGGTTACGGTCGCAATTTTCTCGGGAGCACGTGTTGCAGTTAACGGATTTTGTTGTTTAGTTTTTCCAGAAAAATCTTCTCGAAGACGCTTTTTACAGTCGGCTTGCCGGTGTCCGGGGATTCCACAAAAATGACATTTATCAGGAACTCTTGCGTCTACAAATCTAGGTTGTTTTAAATCAGGCTCTTGGATTTCAATAAGCTCCGATCTTCGCTTTAGAGAAATGCCTCTTAAGATTCTAAATAGCTGAGGTTTGGTAGTGACAGTATATGCGTTTAGCTCACGGCGTATCAAACCATCCATCTGACATAAAACTGATATGACAAATCCCGTTATAACATCTTCTGGCATTTGAGTTTTAGGTATAGTTTCGATCATATTCCATAAGCGCAGGCCAGCTTCTGCTGCGGTTTCTTTTGTTCCAATTTGAAAATTCAATATTTCATCAAAGTAGTCTTGAAATAATTTTGGTTTACAAAATCTGGCCATTAAACTTTGCTTTACAGTCTCCCATGTGAGCTCATTCAAATTTAACTTTGTCAAGCAAGAGGCGGCGCGGCCTTTCAGTGCATTGGTAAGAGCCACAAGTAAATCTACTCCCTTTAAATTTTTAGTCAGTACCATAAGCTCTGTAATCTTACACCAACCTTCTACATCCATGTCAACATCTTCCGGATTAAACTCAACGAGTTTCACTGCACTAGACTGAGCGCTAGCAGTTGCCATCGGCACGGGCGGTTGCGTCGTCGCTAACATCCGAGTAAGTAAGACTTCCATATTGCTTAGCAATTTAGTGGCGCTATTTTCGTCAGGTGATTGATTTTCCTCGGTCGGAAGCGCATGGTATCCCACTTCTGATATGGGCGGATGGCCATAATCATCAGAATCACCCATATCTTCAGTAAATTATAATGTTGGTGAAAACAAATGAATCATCAATGTTACAACAAATGTTATGTAATCGCACAAATCTATGCGCTAGTAATTAGGGAATCACTTGATCAATCGCTTTTAATTAGTTTCGATACAACAATGCACAAGATTACTCGGAACAATAGCGATTCGTCGCAAACGTGGTGCTCTAGCCGTTCTTCGTTTTTTTGTAACCAAGCAACGTCTGCAGCCGACCATCGACGCGACGCTCCGCCAGATCGACAGTTGTCAAATCTCGTTCCGATGTAATTCTCATCAGCCAGTAATAGTTCTACCAGCCAGTACACCTACATATATAAATTGAAACACAAATTTAACCAAACTCGAATAAATAATAAATAAATAAATAAATAAAAAAAGAATGAAAACAACAATCAACAATCATAGAAGACAAGAGCAATACAAGACAAACTAAATGCATCCCTGACGTGAGTCATAATGACGGTTGTTGACAAATTGCAAGAGTTGACTCTATCCCGCTCTAACCTGACTAATTTAATATGTTTTTTTCGCCACTCCGAGAGCAGAGCTGCCAATATGGAAATATTTGGTCAGATATTCATCAAATAAGTCACGATTGAAAAATAGGCGAGCCGTTATGAGTTAGATAAATAATTGAATAAATCTATTCGAGGGGTAGTTATTAGACTGTTTATCTCGGGATTGAAAAATCGGCCCTTATTCATACAAATAGGTATCTTTGATGTAATATTTTTTAACTATCCCATAGTTTAGATGAAATTTCATAAATCATAAATTAGATAGAATTACTACCTAGATAAAAAAAAAAACAGTATGGCTACCAATCTACTACATTTAATAATTATTTACTTTATAATAATAGAATAATCTACTGCTAGGATCAAACACATAAAATAAACTACTTCAACTGCCATTCTATACCACTATAAATATTTTCTTCCAGGCTAACATGATATGGGTGTCGTGTCAAGGCGAGACCCCAACAGACCAGGAGAACATCGGACCGATAACATATTTACCGTATCCAGGGTTCCCGGGTTATTTCTACCCGTACAATAATGCCGAAGGGTATCTGAGTCCCTTGGTAGCCGTGCATCTACAAAGCCCTGCGAGTGAGTACATAAGGGAAATTTATTTAAATATTAAAATTATGATTTACTGGATTTCCGTCCGCGGCTTCGCCCGCGTTTTCGAAGGAAAACCCGCATAGTTCCCGTTCCCGTGGGATTTCCGGGATAAAACCTATCCTATGTGATAATCCAAGTTACCCTCTATATGTGTGCTAAATTTCATTGTAATCGGTTCAGTAGTATTTGCGTGAAAGAGTAACAAACACACACATCGTCGCAAACTTTCGCATTTATAATATTAGTAGGAAGTACATAAATTAATTTTGTTCACAATCATCATTCCTATACTATTTTTAGTAACAAATCTGAAAAAATAACATCTTTAACTTGACATTATCTAAGTAATTTAAAGCAAAAAGGGTTAAAAGATGCGGAATTTGAACTTATAACGTTTTATACCAAACTAGCTGCTCCGCGCGGTTTCACCCCCGTGGCTCCACTCCTGTTGGTCGTAGCGTGATGATAATATATAGCCTAAAACCTTCCTCGATAAATGGGCTATCTAACACCGAAAGAATTTTTCAAATCGGACCAGTAGTTCCCGAGATTAGCGAGTTCAAACAATCAAACTCTTCAGCTTTATAATATTAGTATAGACTAGATTTCCGCCCGCGGCTTCGCCCGCGTTTGCAAAGGAAAACCCGCATAGTTCCCGTTCCCGTGGGATTTCCGGGATAAAAACTATCCTATGTGTTAATCCAAGTTACCCTCTATATGTGTGCTAAATTTCATTGTAATCGGTTCAGTAGTTTTTACGTGAAAGAATAACAAACATCCATACATCCATACATCCTTACAAACTTTCGCCTTTATAATATATATTAGAATATTAGATATTAGATTAGATCTGATCTTTGAAACCTCAATGCTAAGTAAAACATTAGTTTTATTATTTCTCTTTTAAATATCTATAGGAACACGTTTTATACAACATATTATTATCATAATTTTAATTTATTTCAATACATAAGAAATTAATTTGCTTTACAATTGAAATTTTATCAAAAAATGTATGTTTGTTTCAGCCGGTATAGTCATTAACATAGAATGTCGCGCGTGGGCCAGAAATATAAAATACGACAGAAGAGAGAAGCTTGGAGTCGTCCATTTTGAACTCATGATCGAGTAGACTGTTATTTACCTCCATGACATTCGGTCTTTCCAGAAGACCGCGGTCTTAGTAGACCAACAGATTGATCCTATTTTTATAGGTATTTTAGTTAAATATTTAGCAATAGGTTTGACATGAAGGATATTTTTTTCGAATCTCGTGTTGGTCTTTTCAGTAGAATATGTTTGTGCTTATATGATATTTTTATTTTATCGTTATGTATTTATATAAGTAGTGTGACTTTTATCAAAAGACTTTAATAGACCAAGTGAATCCCAGTAGACCAACGAATCTCAATAACTTCTACAAATTAGACATTTTATATCAATGTAATTAATGATGAAGATGATCTGAATTTTTCGGCTGAATTTACGTAAGTATAATGATTTTTTATACTTTTTATTTTTTAATCTTTTATAAAAAAAGTTTTCTTTTATGAATTTGTATTTTCCGAATTCAAAATAGCCGCCAAAAATGTTTTTTTTTTTAACTTTTGTCATGACAGTGTTTATTTTATATTATAAGGAATCTTTTTTAATCGGCAACTTACAATGATGATATCTCATATTATATTATTTTACTTTTTTTTGATGACGTATAAGAATGGCTGCTATATTTTTAGTTGTAATATCAGACTCGTAAAGTGAAATTAACATAATCCGTCCAGATTATTGTGCATCTAATAAAATAGGTTATATTTTACAATATTAACTAACAATAATTATTAATTATTAATATGTAGATAATCCCACCTACAGATTTGAGGGCGGGAAGACTGAACAATTAACACCTTTATATTTTTGTAAAAAGTCTCATTTTTACTGAAGTAAGTATATCTGGAGTACACAGTTTTTTTACAATGCAGTTAATACCGACAAAATAGAGAGTTTTACTCATATTTTATACACTAAAGAACATGTATTGTAAAACTTGTCTAGTGACTTATTACAATTTAATAATATTTTTTAACAAAAAAAAGTTATTTGTATGAATTAACATACTTACTTTTTTTTCCCCTTTTTCAATTTCTTAGGGGACGATTTTTTGTAAATGTATCATTCCATGTGGATAAAATATATTTTTAACTATTATATTATTATAAATGCAGTAAGTAAGCATTACTTATCCTTTATAGTTACATTAATGCATTTAGTAAATCATTACCGTAAGGCGTGAATATTACCGGATTTAAACCCGTTTTTTGTTTGATGTTTGTACTTAGAGTAAGAGTAATTGTATCCGTCCAAATGTATTTGAACACGTGTGCCTGATTTTTTTGATAATAAAATTATTTGTATAATATATTGTTTTATTTTTAAAAACAGATACATCGTATGCATAAACGAATTATGCCTTTTACCTTTGATATTTAAGAACATAATAGAGACACTTACAACATATAAATAAGTAATAGTAAAATTTCGAGTCGAAAGAAAAAACAGTTAAAGCAAAGTCAAGCTTATTGACATAACTGTAAGGTGCGATAATTTTAATGTTCATCTTATTGTTATTTTAACGTTCATCATGACTTGTCAATCTAGGGTTATATCTTCAATAGCTGTTATTTTTGATCGAAGGGTGCTGTTAAAAAAACTGATTTTGTAATAAGAAATTTGACAATTGAAAGAATCTTTGGTTCATAAAATGCGGTTTTTGTAGACAAAAAATTAAATTGAAAAAATGCGGTCGAAGTGTTTTGTGTTGAGGTAATAATTTTTTTTCATGACGCAGCCCACCGAAATGATACAATAACTGATTTACTATAAACTAACTTGTCTAATTACTAAAGCCTTCAATGTAAACAGTAGTCTTCATTATGTATGATCACGACATAGCATATATTGTATACATAATATGTAGTTACTCAAATTAAAAAATTACATTGTAACTATTTACAATTTCAGATTCTAAAACAAAATCGTATCGAAATTGGTTTTGTCGTTAGCGGGTTTCAACTTTCAACACACGAGTAAAGAAAACGTTAATCTTTCGTTTCGCTGTTTGATACAAAATATTTATTAATAAAAAGAATAATGAATATTCAAATAAATGCGACAGTGTTTGTTTATTTGTCTTTCTTTCACGTAACACTGTTCCAAAGGTAGATTATTTGGTGTGATATTTTTTGTCCCGGAGATAGTTGTAGCCTTAGCCTGCAGCCTAGAAAGTAATATATTATATAGGCTACTTAATACCATAAGCATCTCATTCCATGGTTTGACCACACGGGTAAAGTCACGTTACAAGATAATAGAATATAAAAAAATAATCGCATTGTTTTTGACACACATTATTATACAATACTTGGCAAGTCGCATAGCCCACTAGAAAGTCGATATGTCGACGAACGTAATAATTAATTGAAATTTTAATTAATTTTAAGATAAGTATGTATTTTTATTCTATTTCGATAGTGAAATTTAAAACATGAAGATAACGAATTTTCGCTTCGATTGCATTTATTTGCGAGTGTTATAAAGTTACAGTGAATTTGTGTATAATTTATATACATACTAGCTTCCGCCCGCGGCTTCGCCCGCGTGGTGTTTTGATGAAAGGTAGCCTATGTTCTTTCTCAGGGTCTAAAGATTGTCTGTGCCAAATTTCATCAAAATCGGTTGAGAGGTTAGCGGGAAAGCGTAACAGACAGACAGACAGAGTTACTTTCGCATTTATAATATTAGTAGGGATTAGTAGGGATAGTAGGGATTATACCTACCTAGTTAAATAAAAAATATTCTGTTGATAGTTTGTTGAGTGATAAATCTTTTGAAAACGTACCTAGTTTTATTATTTTAAAAGTCCTTTGTTCATTTCCTCTGTGAACAATGTGTAATAAATTAAGTCGATGCATGTAAAATTATGCACTTTGAATATATTACAGTAGCTGTATGAAAGACACCTACTCAATTTGTTCATAATTTAGTTTAACACTTGGTGAAAAACAGTACCCTCATTATCCAAGTCGGACAATCTATATTTACACAAATAAAATGTGGGCAGAAATGTGTTGTGTACATCGATCGTTCGCATATGTCATACGATTCCGAACACGTGCGTATGCGCAGACCGCAGCCCGTAGGGCGCAGTTGCGTTCAACCCGCCGAGGATAGCAGACGTGTTTATGAATAAAAGTTAAATTAATTGTGAAATGGCGGGCAAATCGAACGGTGTTGATTCGTCGGGCTGGGCTAGGGCGCCGCCTGAGGCTGGGCCCCTCTGGCAGAGGGTTTGTAAGGCAATCTACAATCCACAAGAGAAAAGCTTTTTGGGCAGGACGCCGAAGCGATGGGGTGAGTTTGTATTATATAAATCTGGTTTTAATCCCCTTTTGTACCCTAGGCATTGTTCTTTATGAATGACCTGGATTTACCGTTTCAATGGGCTAAGAATAATACTATGCGTTTATTTTTTTGTATACTGCAAATTGTTGTTTGTGTGAAAATGTGTTCAAAGCAAAACATAGTTTAGAAGGGATTAATTTTAAGAGGTTTTTTTTCTATCTGAACAAAATTCATCAAATTTAGCTCAGCAGTTCAGACTTCAGCAGGCAGCTCCTGTAACTTCCTAATCATTTAATTAGTACATAGTTATAGGTTGAGAGTTGTAATTTTGGCTAACAATTTGCATTTACATAGATTAGGTATATGATTACGGTATATTATGATCAATTGTATTTCGAATGCATTAATTATAGATAAGCGCGCTTTTTTGTTTGTTTTCGATTACTCTGAAACTATACTGCACACATGGTATGGGAGATGTTTTGGTGATAGGGACGTAAAACTATTATTAACACGCTTTTATTAGCTTCACCTGTGTGTTTGTATGTAACCGACCCCTTTACACTCGATTTTGAACAGTGGGCCTTCGCATATAGTGATATACGGACAGATTTAAAATTTCATTCAAACTATGTACACTTATCAAGGATCGTACTTACCTATATGTATTTATTATTAAATTAAATTGCACCGCTTTATTGAATGTTAAATTTAAATACAGTTACATATAAAATCAAAATACCTAAACTAAAAATAAGTATTAAAGCTTTTTAGCTTATTCAACTTTAAAACAAATTCAAAGTTTCTCTAGATTCTAAAAGCTGTATATAGGGGTATGATATTAGCTATCTACGAGAGTCCTGTCAAAATCGGTTAACGATAATAATTAATTTAAACTCACTTAAAAAATCATATTACAAACAGACATCGTTATTTACAATTATTTGAATGAATGAATAAGTTTATTGCCACAACAAGTTTGATACAAAAATGTGGCTAATTAGTCACATTTCGATGTGAAATACTCACAAAAAGACATTCCCGAAACGCTAATGGCTAATGCAGCCTTTCCCAACCTTTTCCAAAACCCCTAGCGCCACCTTATCATGATCCGCGGACCCCCAAAAAAACTTTTCGCATAAGTCAATCTATATTATTTTAAAAATTGATTGATTTCTTGCAGTGTTTTAGTATGAAATAGCTTAGCCACCCATCCCTTGACAGATTATTCCATCTTAAAACTGAAAAATACAATGTCCGACCGTCAGAATAGTCTGGTCACTAAGGCTTTAGTCATTTTCTTTAGTTGTGACCCCTAGGAGTCCGCGGACTCTATGTTGGAAAAGGCTGGCCTAATGCCTCAATCTATCTTTTTACTCATTGATGTCATAGATTCAATTAATAGTGAATAATAATTATCATTATTATAAAATATAATGAATAACCAACCTATGCATAATTAATGTCGGTCAATAAAATATTTATCACCGTTTATTTATTATGTATTGTTTTTATAATCATACGCCATAATTACGTTTTAATTAATGTTTCACACAGCCTCGTGTTTTGTGGAGTAAGGTAAACTGGAAATAGTTCTAAATTTCTAATTATATTAATCTGTTTGTAAGCATAAGGCAATTATTTAAATTAACATTGTATGTATTTAAACTGTAATATATAGCTGTATATATTACTTATTCAAAGTTCACCTTATTTTATTCAAATTAATATGTGATAATTTTAAATTTTAATTTTTTTTTCAAAATTCAGAATTTTTGCCTAAATGTTTACCTTATTTTGATAAATTATCTTTAAAACTAGAAATGCAACTGCAACAAAAGTTCAAACTGCCGCCAATAAACCGCCCGGAAAAAACTAATAAGATAAAAATGATGGAAGCCAGGGTCCATTAGCTGGTCATATAAAGTTATACCGCTCACCTTGGTACTTAATAATATAAAGGAAACAATTAACATCGATACTCGTGCACTGTACATAGTTTTTCCTGATATATTTAAAACAAGCGAAAATTTAAAAAGAGCGTGTGTGTCGAGCATCCGTGTCCGACGTGAAACTTCTTTGGCATGATTCAAAGATGCTTACCAAAATCGTCGACTTGACGTGACGGTATTTCCATGACGCGATCTTGAAATTACTGTCGACGCGCCTCAGAAGTTTCACTCCAAAATGTCACAACGCTCGCGGCTTCGCCCGCGCAGTCAAAGAAAAACCCGCATAGTTCCCGTTCCCGTGGGTTTTCCGGGATTGCGTCATTTTCCCGGGATAAAAATCCTTTCTCGGGTATCAAAATATCTCCATACCAAATTTCATGAAAATTGGTTCAGTAGTTTAGGCGTGATTGAGTAACAGACAGACAGAGTTACTTTCGCATTTATAATATTAGTATGGATTATACATAATTACAATAGGAAACAATCCTACATGTATAATGCATATAGAATGGATACAAATTGGAATTACAATCAAGCAAATTAAAACTGCATATAATGTCTCTTAACAAGGAGTCAGTTAACACATCGCAAAATTAAAATACGATTAATGATTATGCAGAATTTCGTTCCATATTATATGCTATCGTTAGAATTGAATTACTATAATTTCATTTTGTTTACAATTCATTGTTTTGTAATGTGTATTCATAATAAAATTTTTAAACTTATTGCACGCCTCATAAGCGAAGCGTTGAGGTGGGTACTACTGTCACTTCGCGCAAAACATCTGATTTTTCAAACTTAAAATGTCTTTATGTATCATACATTGCACTTGTAAGATAATACATACACACACATATTAAGAAAAAACACTATTTTTAACGTTCATGATATTTTTGATGTCATTTTTGTTATTTAAACTAGTTAAAAAACAGTTTAAAAAAGTTCTGTCTTGGACGTCCGTGTGTCTGTATGTGCGGATCCTTTTTCTTGTTAACACGATAGCGACCGAAATACTTTACTAATCGAGTCTTTTTTTTTCTCTTACGCTTGAGTATGCTCAGGAATAGAACCCTTTCATTTTTCAGGGTCTGATTCGATGTGGTTTAATTGTTATTAAATAAACAAAAATAATAATTAATAAATAATTATTAAAAAAAAATTATGAGGCGTGCACTTTTGGATTTTCCAAATTATTTAAATATTTATGCCTGGATTATGTTATAAGGCCGTCTTCTGTGCTGTATATTTTTTGAGTAATTTTTTTTATGTTGACCGCATAATAAAGAGTGAGAAAAATAATCTAATAATGAAAGCTTGAAACTTGAAACATAAATTAGGTCATGATGAGGCCAATGAGGCATCGGGCAACTGAGGCCTGTACAAAACCGCGAAGCAATTTTAGCCGACTTTGACTAATATGTTTTGAAATTATATCACTTAGTAGGTACAAATACAATTTGGAAATTTCACAGTAAAACATAATAAATATCGATAAAAATATTTAATTCCACAATAGACATGTGGACATTTGAAGTTGCCCAAAAATAAAGCCCAAAAGTGAACCATAAAAAAGACTGCTAATTGAGAACCTTTCGTGATTTTCAGAGCCTCTGTTTCAGACTGATCAATTAATAATTATCTGTTAGTTATTACTCGTTTAAAATAAACAGATTATCTTGCCCAGATACACAACACTCGTATTACACAAACGACATCAAATATTTAAACGATTTAATACGATACTCAAATATTATGATAATATGCTTGCATTACTCCTATACAAGCAGATTGTTTATGAAAACAATGGCTGTGCTTCTAACACAATCTATATACCTAGGGCTGTAGTTTCTGGAATTGTGAAACTTACGTAATTATTTGTTGTGAATTTCTATTAGTAGACAGAAATGTTATGTAGGTGCAGTGTGAGGGAATAACTTTGGAGGAATGCTTAAGTTCGTTTAGTTTTATTTTGGTTTGATTAACTTTGTCTGCTAAAGTACCTAATAAATACGTGGGCCAGATTGTTTACCTTGGTACTTAGTTAAAAACTTTTTAATCAATTCTGTGACAGATATAGAGATTCGTCCTTTATCACTGAGGGTAAATAGTTTGAAAAACTGATGATACTCGGTTTTATTCTTCCAAGTTCAAAAAGATCTAAGAACTAAGACTCCTTAGACCAAAATGATCGTATTAATACCGACTTCTTTTCAGTTTATAAAGTAAAAAATTCACTATCAATTAAGGTGAAGAAACCTTATTCTGTTTTTTACACTATCTAGTTCAATTAAATAGATATCAAGTGCAAATATTGTCATAATTATAAAGCAATATGTACATAACTTCCTATGTTTGTACAATAACGTTGTTTTAATAAATTAGCATTGCATTATGCATAATATACTATTTAAATATATGCAATATATACCTATAATATGCCTATACATTATATTTATCATAATGTATTGGCATAATAGGTATGTCGTTTTTAATTGAACATTTTAAGCTTTGATAAGCGGAATATAGTATTTTGTGACATTTTTAAACTGATGAAAATTACACCGTAATTCATATTAAGTATATTTTTTCCAAACGTTTAAATTGTAGCAACAAAGATTAAAAGGTTATATTTTATTATATCTACGTTTAATGTTTACAAAACTGAGGTAATTGGCACGTTTGTTTGTTTTGATTATAATTATTGTCATAGTCATCATAACATCGGGGATAAATTAACTTTTGGAGCAATTAATAATTTTTATAAAAATTTTCATTTCGAAACATGTGGTATCTGTAAGTAGTTAAACTCCTCCCAAACGGCTTGACCGATTCTCATGAAATTTTGCGTGCATATCGTGTCTGAATGCGGTCAAAATCTATTTTTCATACCCCTGCAGGCCGAGACGAACGTTAAAACGCCAAGGAATAGAATACGCTATCGATAGAAATTGACATAAGCGTATGATGTTTTGCCTAAGGATTCGGTCACCCTACCAACGACAAAGACGACCACTAAAAAATTATTCATCCAGTCGCAATTAAATAAAATTGTGCAAAACACAATTAAAAATGAAAATAAGAATTTCCTGTCGTATTGGTGTTTTATAAAAAAATCTTTGAGATCAATGGATAAACAAACAGGTTTTTCATAGAAACGGTGGCTCCTAGAAAAAAATGTATTTAACCTTTTTTATAGATAATTAGATGATCTGCAATTTTGGTTCAGGTGATTGTATGATAAACTTACCGTCTCGGCGAAAATCGCAAAGAACCTATTTTTTTTCTTAATTGACCTCGAAATTTTTTATTTCCGAGTACTAGATTGACGGGAGATTTTAATTTTGATTTTGAACAAATTTCGGCAAGATTGTAATTTTGGTCGTGGTCGTCGTCGTCTTTGGTAGTGTGAACGAACCATTACCAAAATCTCATGAGCTTATGGTGATTGCAACGATCTGTTCCCAGCCAATATCCCGCTAGATGGCGCTGAATTCTACATTTCTAGTTTATTTGAGTTTTTGCGTAATTGGAATAGTCATCAAACCTAGGAATAGTCATGGCGGTTACTGAATATTATATTTTATTGAAATATGTTATATCATTGCCTTAAAATCCACCCAATTCGGTAAAATTATGCGTTTTAACATCTGTCATTGCATACAGGGTCGTACACACACAGACGTATACAAAAATGATAAAGATTTAACTCTAGATGGCGTGAATGTAAAGCGCGTCACACACGGTGAAGATACTACCTATAATATTTTATCTAATCTTCTAATCTAGTAATATTTTATATTACAGTATCTTAAGGTATCCGGTATCAGCGTTCTGACCATCATTTTTCTTTTTTCGCTGTAGAACCGCCATCCTGTTACAAATGACCCACAAAGGAGAATGACCACGGGTGGTATCGGTAAAATTTTAGTTGTGCCACGTATTCGTTATATTGTTAATTCCTATTTGTATTTATAATGATCATATGTATCAATATTAAGTCTTAATTAAACCGGATAAATTGAAATAATAGTAAAAGTAAAAGTTTTTCTTTTGAAACATGTATGAACTTTCGCATTAGTAGGAAGTAGGATTGTTATAAAAATAAAAGTTATATTTGTTGGCGTAAACTATTTTATTGTAATTTTGGGAAATAAATAATGTCAAAATTGATTACCTACAATAAAACGCAGTTTTATTTTATTACCTACATTACACTATTGTTTTTTTTTTATCAAAACATGTATTTGAAGTAGCAAATATGATATTATGCTGATCCAAGCATTTTCACTCAAAACTAATATCACTAATGATTTGTAAAAGTAAATTATTTCAAAATACATTTCATAACCAACAAGTAAGAATAATTATTCATACAACAACAAATCAAAAACACTATTTACTATGGAAAAAAAACCAGGAAGGTGAAAAACATATTTACGATTTCGATGCACTCGACTTTTAGTAAAATAATAGGTAAAAATATTATTATGGTTTTGATCACAGACATATCTGTGGTTTTGATTTTAGCTACTAGTATCAGAAATGTTCAATGCACGTCGCACAGTATTTTTTTGACCCTTCTTTTGCGACAGCCTAATTTTATTGAATGAATGTATGGATATATACATGACAAACGCAAGAGTAAAACTCCCATGAAGCTCACTATCATACTTTTCGAAAAAATTCAATCTGAATAAAAAGTACCGGTATTTTATATAATTCAATTTTAATTTTTTATTAATTTTTCTACCATTATAACACATTTTTTTGCATTGCGAGCGTCAAGGCTAGCCATAGGGCCAATTTTCGATCCATTCGGGGAAGAGCTGTGACTTCGCAATTTCGAGATAATCGCATAAATAACAAAATTTCATTTCTTTTTTTGTGACTGAACTTTTAAGAATAGGCAAATTATTTTTACTTCAAAACATAGTTATATGTATGGACTACTTCCACAAAAAAAACCGATCGCGAAAAGAGCGGGATTCGCGAGATATTAATTTCTGAAAAAGTACCGGTTCTTTAACGAATTTTTTGTATAAAATCCACAATATAAATTGAACTTATATAGAGTTGCGTTTCTCAGATGACGGAATACTACAGAAAATTTGATGAGACATATTGTTAGTAAATTGAAGTGTCTATAACAAAATATAAAAAATAAAAAAGTTATAAAAAAAATTGAGTTAAAATTAAACAAAATTTCTTTATGCAGTAAAATTACATCATTTACAAATTAATCTTAATTATTTTTTTATTGATGTTATTTAGCGTTTATCGCGACATAAGGTGTTATAATAAAAATGTTTTTGCTTTAAAAGACTTTCAATAAATTCTCTATTTGTTTGGTCGGATGACATTTAATTAGATAAATAAAAATAAATAGTTCAAATTTTTTTTATTCAACTCATCCATCAATTGAAATTGCTTTCTCTAGGCACTAGATATCAAGATTACGACTATTTATTTCAACTTATTAGTTGACATTATCGGGGTGTGTGGAGTTTTCGCAATCCAGACTAGAGGGCGCTTTTGCGCGCTGAATCGCGCTATTGAAATGTTTTGTTAGTTACATATAAGATGTAAGCTGATTTCCATGAGTTGGGTTAATTGGTTTGGAGAAATAAGTAAAAAAAAGTAAAGTTGGTAGTTTGAAAAGTAAGGTTGGTTGAATTAGCGTTTTATCCGCTTTAAACGAAAAATCGGTTGGTTTTATCGGTCCAACCGTTTCAGTTGGTTGGTTGTGGGTCAAAACCCTAATTAAATCTTCTATTTCGTTTTGTAAAGCCATTTATTGGTTGTTGATTTTTGACTTTTCTTTTTTACTTTGTTTTTTAATTTCTTTAATCCAATTATTTTATTTGATTAAATACTTTCACTGCCATTCATACAGTTTTGTATACGTAAAGGCTATGGATAACGCTGTAGCTGGAACCTCTTATCCTTCGGAGGTGGCCTCATACAGGCTAGATGTAGAAACAGGCTGCCATACACTAACTCGATATGATATATACATATATCTGGATCAAGAGAGTAAAAAACTCCATGGTCGCTATGGAAAACCGTTTGACTTATCCAAATCGGAAAGGAATATTTTTGTAAAATCGATTTTTGCAACTATATTAAATACACCCCTTTCAGAACCACAGGAGAAAAATTTTAACATTGCTATAAACCGTTTTATCAACAAAGTTGAGAAAAGATATAACGATAGCAACAGAATTTTGTCACAATTTCGAAAAAAAAATAACGCTTGGTTGAATAAGCCTTTTATAAATGATCTTCCTCAAGATGTCATTTCGAAACCTTCTGAGGTTGTGAATGTACCACCTGCCGTCTTGGATGTATCGCCTATGGTTTTGGACGTGCCATCTGAGGTAGCCGATGAACACCCAATAGTTCCCGATCCTCATCGCTTGGTCTTGCGTGAAATTGCCTGTTGTAATAAAGATGAAGAATATGCAAAACTTCATAAACGAACGCAACTTAGAAAACAAAAATCACTAGAATTATTGATTCAGAATGAACCATCAGCAAAACTGATTTCATCATTTACTAAAGTCATTAAATCTCATGACAACAAAAAACTAAGCAAAAAAAGTGCCCATGACTTAGAAGCTGTGATAAAGATATGTTTGGAGTCTGCAAATAAATCAACTGAAGTGTTGGCAAAAATAAATCAGTACAGTAATCCATACTCTCCAGAAGAAGCGCTTGGTATACTTATTGACCGAAAATATAGTGTCGAAACATATAAATTTTTACAACAAGATTTAAATAAAAGAGGTTTTAAAGCTTTTCCACCGTACAGACTTGTAGCAAAAGCAAAACTGGAGTGTTACCCAGAGGATGGAGTCTTGGCAAATGAAGTTGAAGCTTCTGTTTCGCTACAAGGTCTGCTTGCACACACATTTAAAAGAATTGTAAGTCTCTGTGATGATGTCATTAATGCGTATTGCGAACGAATGGATTTGGACGAATTGTCTTGTAAATTTGAAGGCTCTTGGGGCTTTGACGGCAGCACAGGCCAATCATTATATAAGCAGAAGGCACCCCAAGATCCTTTGTATGATGAAAATACTATATTTGCCACAACCTTCGTACCATTAAAGGTCATGGAAACGTGCAGCAGTCAAATTCTCTGGGTAAATCCAACACCTCAATCATATCGCTCTTGCAGGCCTCTACATATTCAATATAGAAAAGAGTCAAAGTCTCTTATTCTCAGAGAAAAACAGTACGTTGAACAACAATTAAAAAATTTGTCCCCTATCGCAGCAGCCACATCAAAAGGCTTCATAGTAAAAACTATTTGTAATCTTACATTAAGTATAATAGATGGCAAGGTGTACAATATCATCAACAATACCTTTTCTCAACTAAGGTGTCCAATTTGCGGGTTGACAGCAACTAAATTCAATGACCTGGATTTGGCGTTCTCTACACAAATTAATAAAGAAGCTATAAAAAATGGTCTGAGCCCTCTTCATGCATTTATAAGATTTCTAGAGTTCTTACTCCACTTGGGATACAAAAATGACCCCCGAGTAAGACAGTGGCGAGTCTCAAAGTTGTCACCTGCGGGCATAATTACTGAAGACCGAAAAAAAACAATTCAGGCGCAAATACGGGATCGTCTGGGTATACTAGTAGATGTTGTACGTCCGAACTCTGGAACAACTAATGACGGAAATACTGCTCGAAGAGTTTTCGCTAATGAGGAAAGTCGCGGCATATTTGCAGACATATTAGGAATAAGTAGATGGCTTGTAGATGACATACACGTAATTTTAGTGGCAATTAACTGCGGTCTACCGGTAGACTCAACGAAGTTCGGAATTTTTTGCAGAAATTTAGCCAAAAAATATGTAGCTAATTACAACTGGCACCCCATGACGACGACAATGCACAAAATCCTTATTCACGGCCAAGAAATTATAGAAAACTCGGTACTGCCCGTAGGTGTTTTATCCGAACAAGCTGGAGAGTCCAGAAATAAATATTGGCGATATGACCGCGAACATCACAGCCGAAAAGACGACAGAAAACACACAATGGAAGACTTATTTCATAGGGCATTGGAATCGTCCGATCCAGTTATATCGAATACACGTTTGAGTATGCGCCAAAACAGTATGAAAAAATTGCCTTTGCCCTCTGCTGTTATCGAAATGTTGAAACCATTTCAATTTAATGAAGAAGAAGATGAACACAACGAAGAAGAATCATATTGTACTGAAATTGAAGACAGTTCACTCATTCTAACAAATGAAAATGACGTATTTTTAGTTTAGACATTTTCACATTTCATTTCACTCCCTTAGCTACATATTTTTTCCTGCCAAATCCAAGGTCAAGTTTATTTTAATAATTTTACAAACAAGGAAACTTACAAATTTATGTAATCCTCTTCATAGTATAATGTGGTATAAGTATATAAATAAAGAAAAGAAATAGTAATTGGGGTACCTACTTACCTTTATATGAAAGTATGAAATAAAAATATTGATAAAGTGTGATTTAGGATTTTATACAAAAAAATCGTTAAAGAACCGGTACTTTTTCAGAAATTAATATCTCGCGAATCCCGCTCTTTTCGCGATCGGTTTTTTTTGTGGAAGTAGTCCATACATATAACTATGTTTTGAAGTAAAAATAATTTGCCTATTCTTAAAAGTTCAGTCACAAAAAAAGAAATGAAATTTTGTTATTTATGCGATTATCTCGAAATTGCGAAGTCACAGCTCTTCCCCGAATGGATCGAAAATTGGCCCTATGGCTAGCCTTGACGCTCGCAATGCAAAAAAATGTGTTATAATGGTAGAAAAATTAATAAAAAATTAAAATTGAATTATATAAAATACCGGTACTTTTTATTCAGATTGAATTTTTTCGAAAAGTATGATAGTGAGCTTCATGGGAGTTTTACTCTTGCGTTTGTCATGTATATATCCATACATTCATTCAATAAAATTAGGCTGTCGCAAAAGAAGGGTCAAAAAAATACTGTGCGTCGGGGTCCCACAACTGTGGAGGAAGGAAGGTAGAATACCTCCATCGAATAAGTGAAGTTTCTCGACATACTCGATTTGCCGGCCGGTCTCAATGAAGATTGTCCGAAAGTTGTATATGTGCTCTGTAACGAAAAAATTTCGCTAGCGCGATTCAGAGTGAGGTGTCGTACAATATACCTAATGAAGTTTTTCATCTTTTTATTTTACTGCAAATACAAAATAAAAATTAAACAATGGTAATGTAAATTCTAAACAAACTACTACCAAAATACAATTAGAACAAAAATCATTTGACTTGTTTATTTCACCCAGAGGCCAGAGGCGGCTCGTGACAAAATTGTATAGGTGTTCACTTGAAATAAAACAACGAAAATACAATAGCGTTCGGGATGATTTATTACAAAAAAATGAGCACCACATTTTATAAATGTCTATAACACTAAAAATTACAAAGTACAGGCTATTTCAAAACGAATTCAATGACTAGGTATCAATAATTAGTAAATCACCGAATTTGCATTCGCGAGCGTAGGTATCCATAGTGTTTGTCACTGACGGTCACTGACCTCTATAACTTATAGTTATAGAGGTCAGTGGTGTTTGTTGTGTAAACATGTATGTATTTGAGTAGTTAGTAGCATATTATATTCTGAATTTCTGATCCATGCCTATTCACTCAAAACTAATAACACTAATGATTTGTAACAGTAAATTATTTCAATAGGTAGGTATTTGAACATTTCCCAACAAGACGTAAGAATAATTATTCGTAGGTATACAAGATACAATAACAAATCTAATACACTATTTATTATTTTATTATTTACTAGCGGTCCGCCCCGGCTTCGCCCGTGGTACATGTTTACGTTTTCTCTCCATAAGAAGTAATAGCTAGAGAGCTAGCGCAAAGCTACCTGTATGTATTTGACCAGACCTGGATTTTTGTGTGTTGATTCCCCTATACCTACTATACATGAGATGAGGAGTCACTAAGCCCAGAGTGGTGGACGGGGCGCGCGCTTAGGTAAGACAGGTGGAAATTTTTGGCGAACTTTGAAACCATTTGACCACGTCTGCCATTTTGATATTTGAAAATAGATTATTATTACTATCGGAAAATAACAATGGCAGACCATTATCACGCGGATAACATTCTGGCAGACACTTATGAAAGTGCTGAAAAAAATACAATTTTGAAAGTATTTGACCAGATCTGCCATTCATATATTTTATTTATTAGGGTCTTAAAAACTTATTTTCGAAACGGCAGACATTTTCATTGCGTACAGACTTCAGCAGACAACAAAACTTTACAGACTTCAGCAGTCAACAAGACTTAGCTTCTACATGGTCAGATGTATATATGTATTACGTTCCCTGACCTTACATCAATGATTTACTTTTGTTTTTATGGTCATTTACATTTAATTTTGAAAACTATGGAATAAAATTTATAAATTTGATGATACAAAACTAAATATACATTTGTAAAGAATCTCAAATATAAAGTTGTGTTGCAAATAACAAATCATCATTTAAATATTTAGTTTATTTCTTTATTTAAGAAACAATTAACAATTACAAAACAACATAAAAAAACACGCATGCATTTATTGAAATGTTCATTCATCATCACTAGACATCGGATTATATGCACTAACAAAATGCCAAAATATGCATGCAAATATGCACTAAAAAAGGCCGAAATATGCACTAAAAACGACTGATATGCCTAAAATATGCACAATACAAAATCAAAAAACCTTTATTATTTTTATATATTTAAATCAAAGATTGTACAAAAACAGTGAAATTTTCTTGAAATTAAGTATAGTTTTTGTGCCAATATACAATTAAGCATTTTTACCAAATTTTCGAGCGCAAATTTGTGACGTTTATCACCCGCGAGCCCAGTGTTGCCACTTTAGACTTTTCCGGGCTAAATCTAGCCCTTTTTTGGAATTCAACCCGTGTTTTAAGTTTTTAGCCCCAAAAGGGTAATCTAGCCCTATTTTGAATGGCTCATAATTTACTTAAAATGGAGCCCATTTTGTAATTTTTTGCCATTTTACCATGCCAAAATAGGGTTTTTTTACTCGCTGAGCGTTCTGATTGGCTAATAAAGGTTAGTCGACCAATCAAAACTCCCGCTACTTAACGAAATATGCACGATTGGGGAAAAAGGCTAAAATATGCACTAACGCCGTAATTGGAGAGTTTTATGCATTTGCATATGCAAATATGCAAATGCATATAATCCGATGTCTAATCATCACTATCGTATGGCGTTGTGTGACTCGTCTTCATAATCCATTGAATCGGATTCTGTAAAAGTAAAACGTAAATTATATACATAATAAAAGAAATGAGTCATTATAAACTTACCTAGTAAGGCAATGCCTTTGATGTCGCACGATGCCGCCGCGCCGCCAGTGTAGGTACTTCTGCTGCTACATGAAAATATGCTAGGGTTGCAACAAATCTTATATATAAAAATGAATCGCAAAATGTGTTGGTAAGCGCATAACTCGAGAACGGCTGAACCGATTTCGATAATTCTTTTTTTATTATATTCCTTGAAGTACGAGGATGGTTCTTATGTAGAGAAAACTTAAACATGTACCACGGGCGAAGCCGGGGCGGACCGCTAGTGGGAAATAAAACAATTGTGATTATTACTATTATGATGTAATCATTTATTCATATTATGTACATTCAAAACAATTGCTATTATTAAATCTGATGTAATTATTTTTTCATAAATATATAATTATTATTAATTACATAATATATTGCACTGTGAAATATTTACGTATCACTTTATTTTTGATGTTCTTAATTGTCTTTTATAAAATTTAAGTGACGCATTCGCATTGGGATCAACAATCCGATAAGAAAAGAATGGAGACAACATATACATAGCTTTGATTTCAATTCTACAGATACAAAATATACAATCTATCTAAAATGATACAACGGATGTTTCCTGCGTTTTCTCGTCAAAATACCGAAACAACGTAATTATTGTATAGTAGTTGGGCGTGAAAGTAAAAAAACAAATGAAAAGTGTTTTCCATATGATTATTTATTAAATTTACGCGATTAAGAATAATTTCAACGATACAATTTAGTAACCGAGAATTCAGAGGATTAAAGAAAATACCTGCCTGATCATTTTATCAAACTCTAAAAGAATTATGGTTATTTCGCATCACTCGGTTTATTAGTTTGGTAATAATTATTAAAGGTAGTTACAACCCTAGCCATTGAGTCGAACGGTAGGCAACACAATATCGACTTTGTGCGGGTACATATGGTACATTTCTTCTTGCTGTGAAGCGTAATTATTATTATTAAGATTTTTTAGGCTATTTTGAATCAGCTGTTCTAATTTAATTCTAGAAATTTATTAAAACGTGATTTTTTTAAAAGTATATTATGAGTTTATAAATACCTCAACCAATAGTTATTGTGTCCTATCCTCATTTCTTTATATCTTGGTAGTTAACTAAAGTGTTAAATTTACATAACCTCAACAACAACATTTACACTGCCACTGCACTAAAACTAAACTAACTAGCTCTCTAGCTATAAGAACCATCCTCGTACTTCAAGGGATATAATAAAAAAAGAATTATCGAAATCGGTTCAGCCGTTCTCGAGTTATGCGCTTACCAACACATTTTGCGATTCATTTTTATATATAAGACAAGCGGTCCGCCCCGGCTTCGCCCGTGGTACATGTTTACGTTTTCTCTACATAAGAACCATCCTCGTACTTCAAGGAATATAATAAAAAAAGAATTATCGAAATCGGTTCAGCCGTTCTCGAGTTATGCGCTTACCAACACATTTTGCGATTCATTTATATATATATATACTAGCGGTCCGCCCCGGCTTCGCCCGTGGTACATAATATTTACGTTTTCTCTACATAAGAACCATCCTCGTACTTCAAGGAATATAATAAAAAAAGAATTATCGAAATCGGTTCAGCCGTTCTCGAGTTATGCGCTTACCAACACATTTTGCGATTCATTTATATATATATACTAGCGGTCCGCCCCGGCTTCGCCCGTGGTACATAATATTTACGTTTTCTCTACATAAAAACCATCCTCGTACTTCAAGGAATATAATAAAAAAAGAATGATCGAAATCGGTTCAGCCGTTCTCGAGTTATGCGCTTACCAACACATTTTGCGATTCATTTTTATATATAAGACTAGCGGTCCGCCCCGGCTTCGCCCGTGGTACATAATATTTACGTTTTCTCTACATAAGAACCATCCTCGTACTTCAAGGAATATAATAAAAAAAGAATTATCGAAATCGGTTCAGCCGTTCTCGAGTTATGCGCTTACCAACACATTTTGCGATTCATTTATATATATATACTAGCGGTCCGCCCCGGCTTCGCCCGTGGTACATAATATTTACGTTTTCTCTACATAAAAACCATCCTCGTACTTCAAGGAATATAATAAAAAAAGAATGATCGAAATCGGTTCAGCCGTTCTCGAGTTATGCGCTTACCAACACATTTTGCGATTCATTTTTATATATAAGAAGATAAGATTATGTGAAAATAACCAGGAAGGTGAAAAACATATTTACGAAAACATAGTAACATAATATGGCTGTCGCTACAATAATTATATTTCAATTTTATCTTTTTATACCTAGTAGAACTGGCCGACGAATAAAAAAAATCGTATTAGAATAAATACAATAAATTACGGAACAAAAAAAGGATTGTAACTGAATTAGGTATGTTTGTTTCTGGGCGCACCGTTTTCGACGACGCGACGCGCGACGTAAGCGTATAGGTATAGGTACCTACTTTGCTAAAACAAACTAATAAAATTGTGTGTCTGTCTGAAAATTCGGAAAAGCATATTTTGCAAGTTTGTAATTACTTTGATAGTTTACCGATTTATAATAATTGTAATTGTAATTGTATAATATATAATTTGCAATGTGGTGAAATTTCATAAAAATCACGGGCCAATTTTTTGTTTTGAATCCCACCGAAAATATAATTGCGTTATTAGAATAATTAATTACTATACCTACCCACGATCAATTATTACAATATAGTCTCAAATGCATACTAGAGAAATATTGCAATTTGATTCAATTAAAATGCATAGCATACAAAAATAAATTCACAACACAAGAAATTCCGCGCGCAAATCATAGCGCGTGTTAATGAAATCAAGAATGTTTTATATCAAGCCGACGCGGACGACGACGCGACGCCGAACAAAAGTACCTACGACGGACGACCACGCTTCGAGTTGCCAAACAACATGAGTAATAAATTGTTTACAAAAAAAACAAGTTTTCCATTTTTCTGTATGAGTAGACAGAACTTCAAAACGCCACCTGCTACGGTTTATATTATGAACGATTGTTATAAAAATAAAAGTTATATTTGTTGGTGTAAACTATTTTATTGATCAATAATTTTGGAATTTAAAATTGTCAACATTGATTACAATAAAACGCAGTTTTATTTTATTACACTATTGTTTTTTTTATCAAAACATGTATTTGAAGTACCATATAATATTATGCTGATCCAAGCATTTTCACTCAAAACTTATATCACTAATGATTTGTAAAAGTAAATTATTTCAATATACATTTCATAACCAACATGTAAGAATAATTATTATTATTCCTACCTACAACAACAAACCTAAAACACTATTTACTATGGGAAAATAACCAGGAAGGTGAAAAACATATATTATTATTTACGATTTCGACGCACTCGACTTTTAGTAAAATATAGTAGGGAAACATAATATTATGGTTTTGATTTTTGCTACTAGTATAAGAAAACTGCGTGTTCAAACTACTTGTTTGTCTGTCTGAAAATTCGGAAGTACTTTGGTAGTTTACCGATTTATAATAATATTGTATATATCGTTGTTTAAAAAATATTCAAACACAATAAAATATAATATATGTACTGATTTATCACTGGTTTCAGTGATGAACTGATGAGTCAATTATAGCCACTATAGGTACTTTCGTCATACGTGTGTATGATTGATGTGATTTGCAACGTGGTGATATTTCAGAAAAATCACGGGTCAAATTGTCCCACCGAAAATATAACTGCGTTATAAGAATAACTATACCTACGATAAATTATACATAATACAATATAGTCTCAAATGCATACTAGTGAAATATTTTATTTGAATCAATAAAATAAAAAAATAAATAAAAAATAATAATAATACAAAAATAAATTCACAACACAAGAAAATCCGCGCGCAAATCATAGCGCGTGACAATGAAATCAAGAACTTTCGAGCCGACGCGGACGACGAAGGAGCCTAACAAAAGTACCTACAATCATAGGCGGCTCGTGACAAAATTGTATGGCCGTGTTCACTTGAAATAAAACAACGAAAATAGGTACCTACAATAGCGTTAGCAGTACAAAAAAAATGAGCACCACATTATAAATGTCTATTTATACACTAAAAATTATAGAGTATTTCAAAACGAATTCAATTATTATTTAGCAATAATTAGAAAATCCCCGAATTTGCATTCGTGATCGTATTCATAGTGTTTGTCTACACTAATAAGTAATATTATAAAGAGGAAAACTTTGTTTGTTTGTTTGATTGTAATGAATAGGCTCATAAACTACTGGACATTTTACCAATGTTTGCAAGTTTGTGATTACTTTGATAGTTTACCGATTTATAATAATTGTATACTTATATCATTGTTTAAAAATATTCAAACACAATATGATATAGGTACTGATTTATCACTGGTTTCAGTGATGAACTGATGAGTCAATGTTAGCCACAATACTAATCACTTTCGTCATACATGTGTATGAACTATGATTGATGTGATTTGCAATGTGGTGAAATTTCATAAAAATCACGGGCCAATTTTTTGTTTTGAATCCCACCGAAAATACATATATTACTAATTGCGTTATTAGAATAATTAATTACTATACCCACGATCAATTATTACAATTTACAATATAGTCTCAAATGCATACTAGAGAAACATTGCAATTTGAATCAATTAAAATGCATAGCATACAAAAATAAATTCACAACACAAGAAATTCCGCGCGCAAATCATAGCGCGTGTCAATGAAATCAAGAATGTAATTTTATATCAAGCCGACGAGCGACGACGCCGAACTAAAGTACCTACAGTACCATTTACCTTCAGTGTACAATACAGTTTACAGACCTACGACGGACGAACAATAATGAGTAATAAATAAAAAAAAACATAGTTTCTAAGGTCATTAGTTTTATTTTATTTTATTGTTATTTTCTTTGAACGATTGGAAATGAAATTACTCAATTTTTACACAGAACTTTGATTTATTAGAATTATGCTCATTATGCATAAGATAACGAACGCGAATGCACGACATCTAGCGCGTCAATGTCTAAACATCGCCTTTCGTTTAGACATTGACGCGCTAGATCTGTAATAAGTATATAGTCTATGCGCTAGATGTCGTGCTTTATGTCGTGTTTCGCTTGGCAAAAGTCACGCACACTACTGTAGAAGTGTCAAATTTTTCCGGTATTTTACTGTTGTTTTTCTAAGTAAATATTGTAAATTATTGATTAAAAAGGTCGAACGCGCACACATTTCATTATAGAGAAGTGATAAAATGATTAGTTTTAAAGAAATAGTGTCTGTGTTAAGTGTTTAGAGGTAATCAAAAATGTATGGAGGGACGGTCGGAACATCAACCTTATGTCAATAATTAGCGTTAGCAGTTTCTATTCCATGGCGTTAGGTACGTTTGTCTAAAGGCCCAGGGGCCGTAGTCTGTACAAATTAGACGGTAATTACCGATAACTAATTTATAGTCCCGTCTTCAGCAATGAAAATGATGTCGCTTAATACCTCTCCCCAATTTGATGGAAGTATACAATGGATACATATTTGTTTATAATTTTTATTCTTCACAAAACTTTCCGTTATGCGTCAAAATATTTATATAATAATAGCCTTGTAGCAATGCATTTTTATCTAAATTAATAACATCATTATTTCAATTCCGTAGATATATGAAAAATAAATAAAATATAGATTTCATGGATTTGGAAAATCATTTCTTTGCAACACATTCGAATATTGTCAAAACAAATTATTCTTTGACATTGTCAATCGTTATGATACCGACGTTTGATCTCGACAAGATCTCGAAGGCCCTTGTCCCATTACGCTACCGGTATCCTACACGTCCGCGACTAGTTTGATTGGTCGCTTTTGCGTCGCGTTTCGCGCGTATCTCTTCGGTAGAAAGATAAAAAATTCTTATCATCATGTTGTAGTTCTCGTGCGGCTATAAAAGCTACAATTTATGTTTCTTTCAATATATGGATGAATCCTGCAGTACCTACTTCCTACTTTTACGTCGTCACTGGAATCGCTCGACATAGCGTCCGTCTACAAAAACGAGGCACAATAATGATGAATTTAGTCATTTTTCAGTCGCATAATATGTGAGCATCGGGTAGCGAGCAAATATCTAACTAGTATTCTACTCGAGTATCGTATTCTAGAAGTATCGTAATGGGAGAAGGGCCTTACGGTTTGTGTGGATTTGTAGATACGGTTGATAATGTCGGAAAAATTATAAATTATTATAATTTTATAATAAAAAAGATATTTCAAACTTCCGATGCTACATGATTTAACGCAATATTGTTTTCTCTTAAATAAAGTTATTGCAATTAAAATAAAATAAACAAATAATGTTTTATTTTTAAGATGGTTTCAAAATTTTATTGAAAACTAGCTTTCCGCCCGCGGCTTCACCCGCGTTTTCAAAGAAAAACCCGTTCCCGTAGGATTTCCGGGATAAAACCTATCCTATGTCCTTTCTCGGGTATCAAAATATCTCTATACCAAATTTCATGCAAATTGGTTCAGTAGTTAAGGCGTGATTGAGTAACAGACAGACAGACAGAGTTACTTTCGCATTTATAATATTAGTATGGATGTTAAGAAGCCTCTTTATATTATATTAAATAAATATTAAAATATGTAGTGTACTGCTGTCTGCATTTATTGAGCCTAAATTATTGCATTCATATTCGGATAATTTCTTTCTGAACTTCTAGGATAATAAAATTATACAGATGAATACAAATAAAAAACCACCGAATTAAGAAAAAAATTTATTAGAAAAATTTAAATTTAACAGTTTATAATAGCGTAGTTGAAAATTTGGCTCAAAACCATCATCTCTCATCAACATAATTCTAGTAACTTGTTCATCTGTAAATTATAAAATTTATAGATAAATATTTATATTTGTTACATAAATAATTACCCGTGAACCGCTAAATCAATTGCATATATTCATCCTTTGCTTATTAACTGTAATAAAATATACAATGATGCACATAATATAATATATGTAATAATACAAGCTAAAAATACAAGTGATACAAATTATCCGTTCCGTCCTTAGTTTTAGTTCCGTCCGTTTCTATAATGTCTTAAAGATTTCTCGAAAGGCTTCGAATTGAGCAGAATTATCTTGTAGAGCTTTTAGAGTCTTTTGATTAGAATTTTATTGCACTTCACAAATAACACAATATTAGTAATCTAAAACTAATAGCTTTAACTATATAAAAACATAACGCAGATTGATGTTTTCTTAGGATATTTGTTATCCCATAGATTTATAGGATTTTTAAGAACATAATTAAAAATTATCCTCTTGAAAACACAAAATTTATATTTATTTTGATAGAAATATTATTTTGATTGATTGATGTCAAATGTCAAAAAAGTAAATAAGGAGATTGCCATACATGGAATTTTGGATTCCATGAATATGTAATAAATAGAACATTAATTAATCGATTGATATAAAAAAAAACCAAATTTGATTAAAATTAAATTAACTGCCATGTTTTTTATGCATAACATGTGCTTTTTTCATATGCAATTGTATTTGTAATAATGCGAAAAATTTATGTAACTAATTTTAATTTACTATATATTCCATAATATCAGGGTAAATTTCTTGGAAAAACAACACTAAATTTTTTAGGTCCATACTATAGTTACTGAACATCGTTAGTTACCGACCGATTTCGGTCGAGATCGATGTCGATTAATGTGTCGAGACTAGGCCCCCTGGTCTCAGTGATAAGAGTAAGCCAAAACAACGTTTGCCGGAACAACGTTGGCATCGAGATAGTTGAAGACCAGAGATTATGATCTCTGACTACACTACACTAATGTCTATGACTACACAAATTTTTCTCAAATTACCTGAAGTAAATTGAGGAATTATACCACCTTCCTGTGATAATGAGTAATGACTGATGTGCAATGTGCATGTAAGCGAAGCCGTGGGCGGAAAGCTAGTAAGATTTAAAAATACTTCTGATAATATAATGCATTTTTAATGAGACATATCTACTTAAGTCAATTAATGTTTGATCGAGTAAATTTATCTTTTAAAGTTTCTGTTTTAAAATAAGCGCCTTACCTACCTATATGTTTGTTATTTTACTAATCAATCTACTTTTCTTAATTACTTCACTGGGAAGCGAACCCTTACTATAGAATCGAAATCTATTAGGTCAAGGAAATGGAAAATTATGTAGATTACGTATACGAAGACCTTCAATATTAAAATAACTCATACCTAATCGTTACGCCCTTTATAAACAGTGAAATCTATTCCCCAAATACTTTACGATTTATAAACATTCTTTATAACATTTTTGAACTCCAAAAACAGTTTACAATTAATTATCTCGGTGAAATATAAATATGTACTTACATACATAATATCTGGATGTCCAATTTATTTACTTATATTGAACTAGAGGTCCGCCCCGGTTTCGCCCGTGGTACATATTTCGCAATAAAAGGTAGCCTATGTCCTTTCTCGGGTATCAAAATATCTCCATACCAAATTTCATGCAAATTGGTTCAGTAGTTTAGGCGTGATTGAGTAACAGACAGACAGAGTTACTTTCGCATTTATAATATTAGTATGGATTATTCAAATCACTTCTAGTCAGATATCATCAGCAATCAGACATAATTTTTAGGGCTTTGTAGCTTTATTTTTTATTTCAAATGGCTCGAATTTGAAATAGCAAGTCATCTAGTATTTAATATTTTGATGCAGCCATAAAAGCTTCAACATGTGTTTTTAATATTTACGTTAATTTGAGCCAATATAAATCAGTAGGTATGTTACATGTTTCTCTGCCAAATTTCAGTTAGGTATATCCGTGTAGTTTTTGAAAGCATGATAAACCAAACATTTCATAGTTATACAAAATTCATATTTATAATATTACTAGCTTCCGCCCGCGGCTTCGCCCGCGTGGTATTTTGATAAAAGCTAGCCTATGTTCTTTCTCAGGGTCTAAAGATTGTCTGTGCCAAATTTCATCAAAATCGGATGTGAGGTTTAACCGGTAAAGCGTAACAGACAGACAGACAGAGTTACTTTCGCATTTATAATATTAGTGTGGACTATAGTAGGGATTTACAAAGTATCATCTGCCATATTTATAATATTTTTTACAAAGTATCATACATTTCAAATCTAGACTGATGTGTCCCTTTACGTAAAAACAAAGTAAATTCTATGACGTGTGAATGTTAGACAGAAATCCACAATTTGGCAAAGACTTAGAACCATTAAATTGATGCTGCTGGCATTGTAAAGCGTGTTATTGACAATTTAAACGTTTGCCTCCATAAATACACATAACTATTATCTATACCTGAAAGATGATTCACTAGATGAAATCTTATAGTGCCCATATAAATCCTATCCATAAGTAAGTAGAACTTCAGAGCGGTGAAGTTGTTAATATAACGAAAGATTTAAATACGATTTTAAATGGATAGAAGGAGTGGATAAAATCAACGGTAAAGAAAACGAGATCTGTAAATAAAGCTGGTCGATACGCTTTCGGGATGTCTAGCTACATTTACATTGATGATACTTTATATCTGTTTTTACTCATCAATTAATTTATATTTTCTTTACATACCTACTCATAAATTACAATCAAATTAATTAACAGCCGACTGAATTAGATTTTCATCATATGGTTCGTATTCTATAAAACCTAGTTTCAGGTTCAGAATCGTCAAACTGCTTTAAATATTCATTATTTATCCTTTATCCATTATAAATGTTCGCAATTTATTCGGCACAGTCAATACATGACCCTCACCAATCACCATAGAATATCTGATTACCATTTGAATAACCAGCCTTTACCACTCCTATACATTCAAGGACTTGTTCCTTTGTGGTCTTTCGAGCATGGAAGGGTGAGGCATTCAATATGCGCAAATGCGTGTATTAAAGATTTTAGCTCTCACGCTTTCGGTGATTTTGTTTATTTTGAGTTCAAGTGAAGCAGGCACGATAAATAATGTTAAGTTTGGTTGTGAATATGTGGACGATGAGGGTAAAAACAATTCTAACACTTATTGATGGAAATTGTACCAAGAAATCTGTTTTAGTATGGACAAAGCTTTAATGAATTTTTCCCAAGAATATGTGATACGTGGGCTGTAGCTATGATAGTGATGTGCAAAGCAGTCATGTTTTTGATTCCAACCATTATTAACTACAGAGTTAATTTTAATTTTTACATTATTAGAATTCCTCGATAGGTGGAAAAGGGTTCCTCAAATATAAAATTTTTTCACACGATTAACTACAACCAAAATCTTGCTTTCAATTTGCACTTATTTCTTCATTTCATATATTGTATAATAGTGCACATTAGACATAAATAAGTTCTGTACTTGTTCTGTACATCACATTTATTTAGCCGAATGACAGTCGCCGTGACGTCACATGGATCAGAAATAGCGCAGACGCAATACCTTACTGTAAATATCGGAACTGACCTGATTGTTGAAAGTTTTAGGGTTAGTGTACCTTTCATGGGTTCATAATTAGTCACAGATTATTGTGAATGTTGAGGTCATGGTTAATCTTAACAGGCGATAGTAGGAGAGGCGAGAGCATTAAAATATTTGCCATGATTAGAAGCAGATTCTTCATAAGACATAGTAGGCAGTAACTTTAGTGTCCAGGAAAGCTATTTATAACTCTTCTAGTGGATATGCAATTTGACTAGATATACTATAGAAATGTTTCAAAATTTTGAAGTAGGTAGGTATCCCATAACCATCATGTAAATTATTGGCTGGGCTTCTCGATGCAAGCGTTATCCTGAGATTTCGTATATTATTATCTTAGTGAGGTCTATCAATGGGTCAATTAGTTTCATCAAATTAAACTTATGTATTTTTTATGTAACTTTACGATAGTAATTAATACAGTTTTTTAATAAACACTGATTTGAAACGAATTCCCTGAAGTCGCTTTTACGTGATGAACGAACAAAGGTGCATGGCACTGGCAGAGCATTGTTTTATTCATAAAGTGCACGCATTGAATTATTATAGAATACTACTTCTAAATTAGGATATAACGACATATAATATATATGTAATTATGCATACGTTGCAATCAACTTGTAAAATCAGCAGTTTTCATAATAGCCTGTTATGTAGGTAAACAACACCATTTAATTTACTTTAATTTTAAACAATAGGAAATCATTCTGGGCTTTTTAATCAAGAGCCGAGGCTATAAATGAAACGGCGCAGAAGAAGGTAATTTTTATGGTACATATAATAATCATATCTAGAATTTATAGCGCTTGATGAAGAAACCTAAAAGACAGATTGGAGATCCGAATGGACTTTGGATAAATAACTAAATACATTAGGGTTACAGGTCTCCTGTCCCCTCACACACGATATACTAAATTTATGATGCCTGTCAGGAAGTGGACACTAATAATAAACGTTCTTGAGTATCCATGCCCTAACTCGTTAGTAAAAAAGTATCCCCTAGTGCCTAAACTCACTAGGGGACATAGTAGGTGAAATTTAGGTCAGTTTCCCTGACCGATTTGGCGCATGGACTTTTTGCCGATTCTCAGGACAATTGTTAAATTGCTAGGATAATTGAGATTTATTAACATGTAAATTTATGGTCTGCTTCCTTGGAACCTCGTAGTCGTATCCCGTAGGTATTTAGTATCTAAATTTTACATTAATATTAATAAACGCATGGATTTATTTTTCCGAATTCGATTTTATCGATCTAAACGCGATTTTTAAACAGTCTTTCATCAGAAGGAAAGTAGTATTCTTTCTGAGCGATAAAGCTACATTTTTGAACCAGGGCGAGTGACTAGTCGAAATAAATATAAGATTAAAAACGAAATATCTAATTTCAAATTAGATTTCTCTCCTTTCAGGTATAGTTCTGGCGTTCTACCTGATCTTCTACGCGGTGCTGGCGGTGCTGTTCGCTACCTGCATGGGTGTCCTGTTCCTGACCCTGGATGATAAGAAACCTAAGTTTGTTCTAGACAGTTCTCTAATTGGTAAGTGAAACCACGTGAAACTGACATTACTGTATCAAATATAGGTTTTCTTTTGCTTTAAATAAGAAATACATAGTATCATTTTTACATTTTTGTAATTCTTTGAATATCAACAAAGTTCCGAGTTAGTATTGTAATATTGAGCTATATTATACTTACCAATAACTGTATGAATGGCTCCTTGTTGATATAGCTATATTTATGTGATATTAGTTTTCGTTATATTATCAAGTTTTAATATTTGGTTGTAAGTTAAAAACCGCAGATGTAAAATAATATGATAACGTTTTAGACACCTCTACTTGATATCGTTTCAAGCTTGTGGTATGGAAATAAGATAACTTAGAAGCGTATTAAACCTTTTACAAAATAATAATAAGCTTCAGTCTTAACTGATACTAAATAATAATAAAATTTCAGGAGCGAATCCAGGCGTAGCATTCAGACCAACCGCTGGCTTTGGACTACGCTACAAGAACACAAACACATCGAGTTATGATGTTTTTGTGGATGATTTGAAGGATTTCTTTAGCGGTAGGTTGAAGGTTCACTTTGTAATGCGATTAGAGTAAAAATGTAGTTGTAGTGAGCTGTGACGCCAAGTGAAGCTGGTTTTTACTAGTACCATCTATATTTTATTAGTAACATCAGCCTTCTAATACTAAGCAATACATGTTAAAAAAATGAAACTTTAATGTATTGTTCAGTTCTGGCGACTGGCCTACTGAATGTACTATGCTCACAAATATGTATAGCTTATAAAAATAAGAGAGAAGTTTGAGATACCTTAAATATATGGGGTAATTAAGGAGATTGGAATAGACTTAAGTAAAATAAAAATTAAAAAGTTGTGCTTAATAAGTTACTCTTAAGTAATGAACAAGTAAAAGATAAATTGAATACATTTCAGATTATGAAGCCGAAGACTGGTATTCAGCAAAGAAAGACTGCAAAGCGGATGATAATTTTGGGTATCCAGACACGCCCTGCTTTTTCATTAAATTAAATAAGGTGTGTTTCAAAAAATATAAAATACTTAAGTATATTCCATACACTTTAATCATCATACGTAATAAGTTTTTTATTGAAAATAATTTCATTCAAAAATATTTTTTTTGTAAAATTTTACCTATTTTCAGATTTACGGCTGGAAGCCAGAGTACTACGACGTCAACAGTCTGCCCGAGGACATGCCCAGTGATTTACAGGAACACATAGGAGCATTACAAGAGCTTGAGGTAAATGGATAATCTAGTACATCTAGATAAATGAGTTGATCAGTACACTCTAGCCTTTTATCACGAGCTATACGCACATTGTCTATTTGTCGCCAAATCAAGTAAATTTCACAAATTTTTGAAGTGAAACTTCTTTAGGCGCGTTGAGAGTAAAATATCAAGGTCGCGACATGGCAATACCATCACGTCATGGAGTTAGGTGACGATTTTGGTATCTTTGAACCTTTACAAAGAAGTTTCACTTCTGACACGTGTGCTCAGCACACACGGTCTTTTTTGTTTTTCTTTAAAAAGTTAGTATAATATCATATTAAGTAAAACATACATTATACATACACGTAGTATATTATTATTAGTCTGTGATTATACACTCATCGTATTTACTTAACATTTGGCCAACTTCGCTTATGTATAAGTAATAATAACAATATATTTTTCCACGTTCACTTTTATAACACCCAGAGAGACTAAAGTATTTTCGATATATCTTCATTTCATTAAATGATTTATCTGTAATCTCTTTCCAGCATCACCAAATCTGGGTATCCTGCAAGGATGAAAACGTCAACGCAACAAATATAGAATACCCCTGGGGCAGGGGGTTGCCGGGTCGATTCTACCCCTACCTCAATGTGGAGGGGTATTTGAGCCCCGTTATCGCGGTTAAAGTCACTTCTATAAGTAAGTTTTTTTATTATTTTTAAAGCAAGGTTGATAGTCGTAGCATTTCTGTCAACATTTAAATTTGGGCTGTGAATAAAATCTTGTGTTATAGGGATTCCATTTTATTAACAACTAGCTGTTTCCCACGGCTTCAACCGCATTGCTCCGCTCCTGTTGGTCTTAGCGTGATGATATAATATAATATAGTCTACAGCCTTTCTCGATAAATAGGCTATGCAACATCGAAATAATTTTTGAAATAGGACCAGTAGTTCCTGAGATTAGCGCGTCAAACAAACAAACAAACTCTTCAGCGTTATATTATTAGTTAGATGTAGGTAAAACAAAAGTTAAATTGTATTATAATGTAAAATGATTTCATAACTATTATTTATAAAATTCATATAGAATACAATCCATAAGTAAATAATTACAATTTGTCGTTTAATTTTTCGACTTTTATTAAATTACAAAATGAACTCTATATAACAAGTAATAATAATAACGTTCTTATCTTTGTTTGACATAAAATTAATTGATTTTTTTACTGAAATTTCGTAATTTCATTCGTTTCGCATATAATTTATTTAGTTCATAAGAACTCATATTTCTTACAGCCAACGCACAAATCGCGATCCGCTGCAGAGCCTGGGCCAAGAACATACACTACAACAAAAGCCTGAAAGAACCTTCTGGATACACACGCATTTTGCTTTACATAGAGGATACAACCGGTTTCAACTCTACGGACACAGATGTCGCTGAAAGTAAATAGATGAGGTTTTATAACTCTTTAGTGTTATCATATTTGTCTATGGTGTTATGGAAAAGTTTGTATAGTTACATGACCTCTTTGGTTCAAATTTTATGTTGTAATAATTGGGAGATCGAAATTTAAAAATGTATTTTTTGTTAATGTGTTTGGAAATATGTACTGTAGCTTAACGTTAGTTTTTTAAGCTCACGTTTGCAATTGTTAATTTTTATTATACTTACCTACCATCAAAATTTGATTTTGATTAAAATATCGGGTATAAACGTGTGGGGTATATGATAATAATCGCAGACAAACATTTTTTTCAATTACTTATTGTCACGATTTATGCAATCTCATAATTGTAATTACTTAGTGGAGTTATTTTATTACATTATACTATTATAATTTTAATGTAATATAGCACTTTTATGACCTAAAAACTTAAACGTAGGTTGTGCATTGTCACCGTACTTTTATTGATAAGTAGATAATTTTACCTTATTAAACCCACCCGTAGGAAATCAAATACAGCGTAATTTTCCACAACTTCTTCTATATACGTAGCATTATAAAATGTATTTTTAGGTAATTTTTTGTGATTATTTGGAGCCAAAAAATTTTGAAAATTTATCTATTCGTTTGTGCTTTTAGTGTATTTTTTGTAATGGCTGTAAGTCTTAACTTTAGCCAGAGCCAAGTTTTTATTTTGTTATCTACTGTAAATAGAATATTGCAATGATTTACCGTGATTTCATTCCCAATGTGTATTTTATTATAAAAGCTAGAGTCTAATAGATTTTATTAGTGATAATGACACCAGTTTTTAACCGTATTATTACATATTTAAATTGAATGATATTGTTTTCTTAATCATCATCAACTATAAGTGAAAGAAAATTGTATATTTTAGTCATTTAAAGAAAATTATGTAATAAGTATAATAAAACGGACTTACATTTGTACATACTTTTTTAATGAATTAATTACATATGTATACCTGGAATAAGTACAAAATTATATAAAGATTTTTGTCAGTCATTTGTGAATGTTTTAATAAAGATATGAATACTATGCGTTTGTTTTATTTCTAAATAAGTTTGCTAATTTATAATTCATTATCCTTTTCCTACAACTATTATAAAATCTAAAGATATATTTATATTTATATAACTTTTAAATAAATGTTCAATGTACCAATTGATATATTCAGTATAAATTTTTTAAGAATAGAAAAAAAAATCGATCACGAGGCGGGATTCGAACCTGCGTCTTCCGCCAATCCGGGGCGAAGCGACACCTTGACCAACTTGGCCACCCGTGATCCCGAGTGAATGATATTTTCAAATTAATTTATTTCAGCTAGGTACATATAATATTTTATCGAAGATAAAAAAGATTTAATTTCTCAGTTAAAAATACGTACTAATTGTTTTTATAAAATTGTTATGAACCTCTAGAGTTATTTAATATGCAGACCTACACCGTAGTTACTATTTACTTATTTAGTAATGTGTGCCTACACTAACGCTTTTATCATGGACATGCAAACCTTCCCGGTAACAAATACTTCACTATACATGTGCAAATTCATCCAGAAAACTAAGCACAAAATTTTCCATCCCCCACACTACAACACGTAAGTAATTGAATTATTTCCATTTTCCATTAACTAGTACAAACAGGAGGCTCCGTCACTTAGCTAATAGTATCGAGACCTAATTGGTCAGGGCTGGGCGGGCGGTTGCTGGCAGATTTGGGCGGATAGACTTGTCATAGATTAAGTAGCGTAGATACGGTTTGTTTCAAGATCGTTATTGAAAATTACGAACTTTTTAACTTTTAGAAGGAGAAGTTTATTCAGTTACGAATGCATACATTAATACCCATACTGAACGTTAAAATAAGGGGTTCATAAACAAAATACACAACGATGTCAAACAAAAACAAAGCAGGGCAGAAAAAATGTCATAAATTTAATTAATAAATTGTTTTTTAATCGTTGTATATCCTCTCTTTTGATAACCATAATTTCACTATTTTTGCGTATGTACTATTATTTAGCTATTTGCTGTATAACTATTAAAGTATTTACATTCCAAAAGTCATAAAATCCTTGTACATAATCAGCCTCACAGAGGCGCTACCTTTCTGGCACAAACCACTCCTACCTACTCGGGTCACACACACTACATCTCGTTCAGTCCACCACAGGACGTGGAACAGCATGGGTGTGGAGCCGAACGGAGTTCCCAACTACTGCAGGCGACCTCCTCAGAGACCCTTCCTCCAGAGGATACAATATGCCATTTGGGATCCGGAGGAGAGAAAGTTTCTGGGCAGGACGCCGAAGCGGTGGGGTAAGTTCCCGTTTTTAGTTTATTTCGTTTTTAGGGTGGTTTCAAGAATTTTCGAAAATGTATCAGGGTTTCTAAGGAATGTAAAAGTAAAAATTAATAATAAAAAAATGTATTAATTAAAGTTTCCAGAGTTTAATCTGTTGAAAATGTATTTTAAAGACAACCATAATCATTTTTTAATATATAATTTTCCGAGATGTTAACTATCGGTTAACCAATTTCCATCGAAATGAGCCCAGCCGTATTTTGTTATTTGCTCGTAAAAAATATCTAATTTTGGTGATTTTAATTGAAGATATTTTTAATTCATTATTCTCAAAATCGATTGTCCTTATATTATGTTCCCTAAATTACAATAGCGTAAGTGATACATCTAAAAGTTTGTATGTACCTATGAAGATTGTTAAGATATTTTTCCTCAAACTCAAACATTTATTTATTTCACTTGGTTTTGTATCGCCAAAAACCTCTTCTGTAATTAAAAAATTAAAAAAACCTATTATATCGTTTCTACGATTAAATATTTCAATAAAAACCTTTAAATTAAATAAATTAACATAAGTTCATATAACATTTTCATGTTATTATTACAATAGCATCCTTACTTAAGTCATAGTTTTAAGAGAAATAACCTTACTACTATAATACCTATATCCAACTCAAATTCAATCTTAAAACTACCTATCTCAAACTCAAATGTTTACTGAACACTTTGTTACTACTTATAACAACTTCCCAAAAGTAACTGCCTATTTGGTTAACACGTTCACTGCGGCACCTAAAATGCCAATCTTACCGTTGTTGCGGCATGTCTTCCATACTTCACATCGGCAAGTTCACCACTGTGCGTCATGAGCCATTTTTATCACATCGCACCTTCTGACTTTGAAGGTTAATAATTTCATGAAATTTCAAGATATTTCAAAAATTTTTTTTTCAGATAATAGTATATATAGTCTAGTATATACCGCATAAATAGCTTTTAGTTTGACGCAATAGTTTAAAAGATATGAGGGAAAATGTAAACCCCTGATTTTGTGAAAAATTATTTGCCATCCCGCACTGCGTTGATACGGAATGTTTACAGTAATAGCGATGGGAAACACTGTAAAATAAAACATCGATATCGATATAAATCAATTGTGTATATTTCAGTCTGTTTATTACAGATAACGAGATCATCGATACAAAAAAAACACATATAAAACAAGGTACTTGATAGAGTACTATCAGGAAATTGTTCAGTAACTTTTGTTTTAATTTGTTCAGTAACTTTTGTTTTAATGATTCATATTATTTTCACAACTGTCATCACATTTTTGCATTAATGCTACGAAATAAAAGAAAGTAAAAAAACTAAAGCCTCTAAGGTATCATTGTCATTTAAAAAAACTCAAAAGAAAAGTGCTTCGGTCCTGGTGCATCACTATGCGAGACTGACACGCGGCGCGCTCGCAGTACAGTGCGGCATGAGGTGCTTGTCCAGGCAAAATATTTGACATGCCGCACACAAAAGAAACGGTTTCTTTTCTATGCGTTGTGTCCAATATTTTGCCATACGGTTTTTAAACGAAATTGAGTCCTACTTCAAACTGTGATCACAAAAATATATTTGTCTCTTTTCTAGTCATTGATTAACATATAAAAAACCTCGCCGCACCACGGTGAAAACTGCGATTTTGGGCGCCGCACTGTGGTGTAGTCGCTGATGGCCCGATACTGGACATGCCGCAGTGAACGTGTTAAAATATTTTTTTTTTGGTTTGTTCTTAGTACCTAAGTACTTAAGTAAGTTTTATGTATTGAAAATAAAATTTTATGAGCAACTAACTGCATTCGTTATGATTATACATCCTATAGATGAGATTATTGAGGAAAACAGATAGAAGGAAATCAGTCGAAATAATTTCAACTTAAACGATTGGATTTTAAGGATAGGTTTTATTCCGGAAATTCCACGGGAACGGGAACATTGCGGGTTTTTCTTTTGAAAACGCGGGCGAAGCCGCGGGCGGAAAGCTACTAATAAATAAGAATCTTTTGAAGAGTAGGTACTAACATAAACTAATTTAACATCCATACTAAAGCAAAAGTCTGTTTGTCTCACCGTTAGTTACGCTTATCGGTTAACCAAGCCGATTTGGACGAAATTTGGAATGAAAGTAGACCCTAAGGCCTAGAGTTAAACATAAGCTATGTCAACTAGCTTTTTTCAATTCAAACTTAAGGGAAAATAGGCGCAATTTTCGCACGTGATTTGTATAAAACTCATAAATTATTCAAAGTGAATTTTATAAAGCCGTAGTTACCTACTCCTTTGAGGAATTCGATTCATATTTTACGCGTAAGTGAATCACGCTCTCCGCAGTTATTTTTGAAGCCATAACTCAGAACTGTGCTAGTGCTACTATGGGTGTCGATAGGTAATAGCTTTATAATGGATTGTGCGAAATTATCCTTATATTCAGTTTCTTTTTTGCTTACATAATTGTTTCTTCAAAGGCTATTTCAGAGGTTTCATGGAAGAACACAAAACACAATAAAATATTAACTTGATCTGCAAGTTTTGAACTGATTTTGACGAACTTTGGTTTAGAGAAAGGTGATATTTAACGACTAAATAGGCATGTAAGGAACATATTGCTAAACTTAAATTTTAACACAAAGAAAAATGACCTATTAAGAATTTCCCGTAGGATATAGCTGTAGAAGGCTACGCGCATCGACGCGAATGAAAAGCGCGCTTGTCAATAAAAGATAAACGCAACAGTAAATCTTTAAAACATTATATATAAATTGCAACCGAATCACGGATTCGCTAGTTACTAGTAACCTAAAATAACACTAGCTTACTTAATATTATGTAGTTTCATGGAAAATTTCCAGAAAATCGTCGAAAATATACTTTGCCCCAATAAAATGAAGTTAAGTATCTAATTCTAGTTGTTCTCTTAAATATTTAAAGCTTGTAAAATACCTGCTCCAACTACCATCTACAACTGCTGTTAAGTTTCAAAAATATATGCTATTATTGCTATCTATAGCAATCAACAACCAGTGGTCTATCGTTTTATTTGTATTTGCCAAACTTTTCCGATACCCAAAATATGATTGTTTTCGGTAACAAGTTGATGGAATATTTGTCGAGTTGTTACATAGGTACAGCCGTACATACATAAGTGACATATCACACAAGGGTTGGGGACGTGCGTCATACCATGGGTCATACTTACAATTGATGTGATGGCTCTGTTCCCTGTCTTAACTTATACGATATAGACTTAGAATAATGACGATAAAGAGAATGGGGAAAATTACGAACTGCTTTTTCCTTTGTAACCTTATTGAAGAAGAAATGTGAATAGTTCGCAAAAATACATTAGGTTGAAAGAAAGAAAAATTTTCCACAGAGGTTGAATCCTATAGACTTTTTTATATATTTTAACAACAATGATACTGTTAAATAAGTAAACAGCGATTCTATGTAAGCCATTGTCGCTGCCAAGTCGCGGCTTTAAAGTCAGCTTTATTACAGTATGGTTGCAAAGATTTAAACTAATACCACACTAATACCTTATCGTAATTTGGTTTGATATTCGTTTAATATTATTCAAGACGTGAAGCATCGTCTCAATAACATATTTAGGTACGGTGCATTTAGATCAAACGAGCGAATTAGTACCCAACTATGTCAAATTATTTTTGTGTAAACAGGCGTAGAGCATTCTTTCGTTGTTCTTAGTGCGTTCAAAAAGGTTCTATGCAATGTTCTAATAATGAATAACTCTGATTCCAAGTTTTCGTTTACACTAAAAGATCACAAGAGAATGGTCTTGCTCTAGCTCTAGCTCTATGTTCGTTTGGTCTAAACGCACCGTTACATATACTAGCTTACCGCCCGCGGCTTCGCCCGCTTTGTCTAAAACCTAATAAATTATATACTAAAACCTTCATCTTGAAACACTCTATCTATTAAAAAAAACCGCATCAAAATCCGTTGCGTAGTTTTAAATATTTAAGCATACAAAGGGACATAGGGAAATAGGGACAGAGAAAGCGACTTTGTTTTATACTATGTAGTGATGATGACGTGCAAAACCGCTAACTAAAGAAGCAGATAGAACAAAGCACAATATAATATATGTACCTACATTACATACTAGCAAAAGCCAAAACGTAAACTACTAAACTATAAAATGGTAACCAAAGACAGCGCTACAACCATCAAAGAAATTGGACTTTATGATTGTGTCTATAATGGAATCAACTCAAGCCAACAAACAAAACTGCGCAAACTCGTTTAATCAAATACTCGAATAACCAGAGAAATGGTGCGGTAATAAAATTTATTTTAGCGTCATAAAAGTTCATGATGCTATTTTTACGACGTAATAATTTTAAAGCGAATTGCAAGAAGCCTTGACCTTGTTAGAGATTAACATACCACACCCGAAACAAGAGGGTGGCAGTATATCTATAGAAATAATTGATCAATGCTTATTTCTTTGTTGATGGCATGTGCCTACGACTAAAATTTCTAAACTAAGAAATCGTAAAAGTCAAAACATCTTAATCTAGAGATCCTTTGAGTCTACCTAGTTACGTCACTTTAACATAATATTAAAAAAATAATACACTGAACAATTCTGAATATTTTTTACATGTTTCACCAAATGATAAAATTTTTTGACAAACCAGAACCATTTTATGTTTTTTTTTGTATTAATTATTGCGTACCAACAATGGAGCAGCACTTGATACTAGGAGACAGTCGCTGACTCGCTGCCCATGACAATTCACAACATTACGAAAACTGCGAACGTATAGTGCCGGCATATGACTTCAATAGCATAGAAAGGATGTAGCGAAGATGCTGAAAGTTTTATCTTTAAAGTATTTTATATTATTAACATAATATAAACCATAGTTTACTTTGATATACGCGAATGTAAACAGTCCGTGACCGCCCGGGCTATTTGTACTACATCCGATTCGTTCACGTCATTTTGTGTATTTAGGGTATGCATTACCTAAATCCACTAAACTCACGTCTAGATATAAGTTGTGACCTGAATTCATACTGGATTTTGGTCTTTTCCTGTTCTGATTGATACGATTTACAAGACATTTAGGGCAAGGAAAAATGCATTTAGACTTAAATCAACAATGTTGTTACTAAGTTAGGAAAAATAGTTTTAAATGTGTTAATATTGATTTTCAGACCTTTACAATGGGAGTAAATATATAATTGTATAAAGATTGACATAATGTCTTGTTATTATTATTTAATTTATCACAAACACGTTTTATTCATCTGTCCGTAGCGATGAAACAGAAGAAATAAAAGAATAAAAAATGTGGTTATTGAAACATAAGAAATATCGACCTTGTTAAAACCAATAACGTTTGCGGTTACAATTTTAAATATAGACTAAGTGTTCTAGATTTTTCCTTCATCAAGATCAGATGTTTATAAACATTTTAAGCTTTCTTTAAAGATTCATATATTGACGCAAAAATGTTAATAATATAAAAATTCATAAACGAACACACTAAAACTTCGTCAGTTTAAAGTCTTTGAAAGATCGTCTTCGTTCTCTTGGATAAAATAATGTATTCGCTAAAAGAGCTGCCCCCCTAGTCAAGTGGCTTTCTGTTAGCGTAGCGTTCAATAGAATAGACTACGAATGTATGAGATTGACGTAAGCTGTAGATACGTTTATCTACATTTATCTACAGCCTACGTCAATCTCATACATTTGTAGTCTATTCTATTGAACGCTACGCTAACAGAAAGCCACTTGACTAGGGGGGCTGATAATTTTTCCTAACTATACCTACCTAATTGAGTTTAAGTTTCAAATTGGAACCTAACTGTAACTGAAACTGAATCTACAAGGGCCTTCAATATCTATAATATACATCTAGGTACAAAATATAACACTAGGTTATATTTAAAGTAAATGAATACAAACACAGAAACGTTGTATTCCATTTAACGCCTAATAGTGTTAAATATATTCAGCAGACGATAATGTCTTTACAAATCATTGCATATTTACTGCATTGTATATTATAAAGATTTTAACGTTCATAATTCATATACATATTAGGTATCTTACTACGCCACCGACTTCAAATCTATTTTGTAAATATTACCTTCATCTAAATGAAATGTAGTAATTATATCAATTATTTATTTATTTTTTATTATTTGTTTCTGAAGTCGTTTTTTTAACGTAGTTATTTTTAATCTTTACAATTAGCTCTTCAACAAAGGTCTCAAATTCAAACTTCTCAATGTAGGTACATTTATTTTTGCAGGTGTAATCGGCCTCATCTACCTAGTAATGTACATCTGTATTGTGATCTTCTTCTCCATCTGTATGTGCGGGCTGCTGGCTACCGTGGATGAACATGTACCGTACTTCACACTGGCTGAGTCTATTATTGGTAAGTAAGATTTGTTGGAGAATATCTGTCTTCATTGCTGCTTTAATTAATCTACGTATAAAGAAAAGCTAAGAAGCTAAGCTTTTTTACGTATGCTGCTCTGAATATGTGTGTGTAATGAAAATAGGTCTTTGTTACTATGTTTCTTTATTTGATTCCTTGTCTAAGTTTTTGTATCTATACGCATTTTACACTCTAATCACACTCTAATTTGAATTCGAATTTTGTTCAGGATTCATCGAGGCTGTTACCATAAATATAGAGTTTTGTTATAAAACATAAAGTTAATAAAAATAAAGTCTTTATTGTTTTTTATTAAAATTATATTGTTTTAAGAGAAAAAGTTAACGTATTTGTACATTTATTTTAAATTGAATTTAGTTTAGTTTTAACCGAGACGATTGTTAGAGATTTACCATAAAATACAGAGTTTATAAAAATACAGTAATTTTTTTAAAGAGAAAGTACCTAATAATTTGTTTCTCAATTAATGTTTCAGGAAATAACCCAGGCATGGGCCATCGACCAATAATCTTCGAAGAGGGCGCTCTCATTTGGTACCGTTTGGACAATAAGACAACTTACAAGAAGTATACTGATAATATAGAGGGGTTCTTGGCACGTGAGTATTGTTGGATTTGTAAGGATTTGTATTTTAATATACTGTTGCTAATTGAAAAGAAATCGATTAGAGATTGATGATGGTGATCAAAAGATTCCATCTCCGCGTCTTTTTAATGGGGGCACCCATTATAACATATCGTTATGTCAGGAATCGAATTACTTCTTTTTCGTCCGGTTCTATGTGCCATTATGCCATAGCAACATCACACGCCATCTATTGAAATTTGAAACGTTAGTTAAAACATTTCATTTTTAATATGGAAGGTGTATGGAAGCATTTCTATTATTATCATCTGTGATAAAATTGTATAGATGGAACACGTTCTTTTTTAAATTTTAATTTTCAGTTTCATCGTATGATCATATAATAAAAAAAAAATAGGTAATAATATACAGTTAAACTATAAAGATCAATGTTTCTTTGTTATTTTTCCAGCGTACAAGAACAAATCTCTCCTCATCAACCAAGGGCTGAACCAAAGGGACTGCCAAGACAAGAAGCCGCCTCCCGGCGATGTCTGTTCTTTCAACGTCTCACAGCTGGGCCCTTGCTCTGCTGAAAACGACTATGGATATGGGGAAGGAAAGCCCTGTCTTATAATAAAGCTTAATAAGGTGATAGAGATATATGTATTTTTTTTAGATTGAATTTTTATCAGTTTTTCTCTATAATAAATTTAACATTTTTTAAGAAAGTTCTCAATACACATCTGTTTGGAAGATAAAGTAAACATTTTAATTAATTTGTATTGGGAAAATTATGATTTCCACTTCTGGTAATCGTTAATTTTAATAATATGGAAATTAATAAGGGGATTTGAAAGATCATATTTATAAGGTACCTATTATGTGTTTTTATTTACAAGCTTTCGATTACTAATTACTGAACATAATTTATAATTAAGTATGTTTTTTTTCTTGTAGATATACGACTGGAACCCAGTTTTCTACGACGACCCCGGCGACCTGCCCCCCGACATGCCACCTGACATCCTTAACTATATCAACAAAACAACCACACCACAAGAGGTAAAAAACATATTTCTTCTGATAGGTACCAAGACGTTCTTGAAGATATGTAACAAAATTTTTTTTTTTCATTTTTTGTGTGTCCACTGTCTATTGTTACTATATCTGAATATTTAGGTATATAAAAAATAATACAGGTATGCCCTTAGTTTGATCATTAGATTCTGTAAGATTGATGAAAGATAATAATCATCATCAGACATCAATTCAATTTGGAAGAGCACACAGAATCGTTAATTTTAATAGATAACAATATCGTCTAACCTTTATTCCAGAAAGCAGCTAGGTACATGATTTATAACTGTTTATCAATCCATTACTTATCTTATACAAAGAGAGTAGAGACACGTTATTTCACATAAATACACCAATTTTTTTACAAACCATTTCAAATTTGTTACAATATATTGCAGCGCCGCAAAGTATGGTTGTCCTGTATGGGCGAACGGCCAGCTGACGTGGAAGCCCTAGGGCCCTTGCAGTACTGGCCCCATCCGGGGGTCTCTGAGGTCTACTTCCCATATAACAACACTCCAGGGTATCTGAGCCCTTTGGTCGCGGTGCAGTTGATGAATCCTTTCCGTGAGTCACGTGGTTTATAAAATTATAATCATTTATACTCATAGTTTTTACTTTTTACTATACTTTATTACTGATTATAAGTTCGTAAATATTTTATCTATGTAGTCATTTGCGTTAAAATTGCTAAATGCTTTTTAGTTTTATACTTTCGTCAAATTAATTTAAAATATTGTTGAGTTTAATTCCCTTTATAACTTCATAACTTTTTTCCTAGCATGTGTGTAGTGTGTATTTCATACTTTTCCTTTCTATTCATTTGTAGCTTGTTAGTTTTTCATGAAAAGCAATAATCAAAAATGTATTTCCGTCTTGATAAGTTAAGTGCACAAAAAGTGACACCGACGTTGTAAAAAGTTTAATTATTGAGCTTTTGAAAAGGTGAACAAACTTTTTAATATTAAGAATTTTTTAGTCTCATAGAAATGCTCATAATTTGCCTATTTCTATTTCTAAACCTTTACTTATTAATAATATTTCATATTATATCTTTTCAGGTAACGTAATTATAAACATCCGTTGTCGAGCGTGGGCGAAGAACATAGAATACACCCCGAGTCTCAAGGAACGACTCGGTTCGACTCATCTCGAGATCATGATAGATTGAGCACATATCCACGAAAACGCATTTATTTATTATATGTTGTAGGTTTTAATGTTGTTGTATGTATTAGTATGTGACTGTGTATGTGAAAAAAAAAATGGATAGATATCATATTTTTTATAATGTAACTACGTAGAAATATCTGGTAAAAAAGGAGGATCATGTACTTAATTTAGTATCTATTTAATATACTAATATCGCTGAAATGTTATTATTGCGAAAAATTAAAAAATAACTTTTACTTTATATGAGATGGGAGTTAATTGTAAAAAAATACCTATAGGTTGACAAAATCTAGGTTAGTATTAAGTCATTACTAAGTACTCTAATGGGCTTTTACTTATTTACTACTTTTAAAGTTTTAACGGAAGTGAAAGTATCATATTTAAAACTGCAAGTGCCTTAGAAATGTGTCTTAATTATAAATAGATCGGTGCAATTTATTGATGAATCATGAATAGTAAATATATGTATTGCTTGTGTTATTTATAATTAAATTGTTTAGAAAACTACCTACTGTACGCAGAAAATATATTTTGTTATTTATATGTATAGTGAATATGTACTGTATTATTTATTTATATTATTAGTAATACAAAATTTTATTGACTATTGTTGTTTTATTTCATTCTTTACAAGACAAACTATTTTATTAAAAAATTGCAGGTACCTGCAATTTTTTAATGTTTAATAATTAATTAATTAATTTAATAATTTAACGTTTTAAAAATTACTTCACTACATTATAAATGAAACCCTTGAATCAATTTATATACATACAATAAAAAAATGTAGGTACATAATTATATGATAAGTATAAAAATATGTTTTATAGGTATACGACTTTTTATTAACTACTTAATATTTTCTTCATCGATTTTACGCGAGTATACTTTTCTATTATTATCTAAGTATTTTAACATAATATTTTAAACGAGATATTAATTTTATCCCATGACCATCGCTGTAGTATCGCAAAAAATTCTTAATTATAGTTGTTAGTGATTTGTCTAATTCCAATTTAATATTCAAGCCGAGATACACGAGTGTGTAAGAAAACACACAAGTGTGGTTGTACTGTGGGTTGTACCGTAATCACGTTAGTATTGCGATTATACCCTACTTAGTATAAGTACACGAACATTACCTACTCATACACTATACCTAATATATAGGTTTTATGTTTAATAACTAGGTCTGGTAACCTGGTTAAAGTACCTAGGTATTTAGATTAATATTTGTCTCGTGTTAATCTCCAAAAGTTAGAATACATATATACAAACAGAAACTTGAATCGTGACTGTTATGTTATAGTCATGTAAGACTTTCACAAAACTATTTCTTTTAATGTAATATTTGTTTGGCCGATCGTATCTGCCATATATACTATATTATATCATCACGGTCATCACTAACAGGAGCACTGCGGGGCACAGCTGGTAATAAGTTAATACCCAAAGTATCATAAATCTTATAAGGAAGGATAGAAGTAAAACACAAAAAACATTCAATATTTTATTCCATGTACACTTTAAATACTCTCACATTAACCCTATACTACTCTTTGGTCTATACCCGTGGTACAGGGTCTATTCGACCATGACCTCAATGTGTACGGATCCCATGCCTTCCGCTCTGTCGTATTTTATGTTGTGGGCCCAGGCTCTGCATTCTATGTTGATTAACATACCAGCTGAAAAAAAATACTTTTAATAATATGACTAACTGGGTACAAAGTCGCTTTATCTGTCCCTATGTATGCTTAAATCTTTAAAACTACGCAACGGAATTTGATGCGTTTTTTTGATGAGAGCGATTCAAGAGAAAGGTTTTAGTATATAATTTATTAACTTTTAGACAAAGCGAGCGAAGCCACGGGCAGAAAGCTAGTAAGTATATAAATATAAAACAATATAATGTGGAATGAAAGCATTAAATAGAACTGCGGATTTATTATTATAGCGTGTAACGTATTAACATGATAAAAGGCAAGCTGCGATTTTTATCTCACTATGAACTGTATGGAAACGGACTTTTCATAAAAAAAAAAAAAATAGGAAATATGCTTTAATTCGTAAATTTTAAATTTGTTACTCTCTTGGGAGGAGTCATTACCATGAGAAGAAGAACAAGAAAGTTATAATTAAAATATCATGCAAATACATATGTATAAACAGTAAGACATTGGACAAAAAAAAAAATAGTCAAATTTATAGTTCTTTACACAATATTCATACAGAGAGAAAAAGTCACAAATAATAGAAAATTAATTATCAAACAACAAACTTACTCCTAGGCCTTTGTAAATGCACAGCCACCAGTGGACTAAGATATCCCTCTTGGTTGGTATACGGGAAGTAATATCCCGGGAACCCTCTGTACGGTAAGTATTGTATGGGACCAATGTTCTCTCTGTCAGCCGGGTTCTCACCCTGGCATGATACCCATACCATGTTCAGCTAGAATCGAAAGAATAGTTTATTAGTTCGCTTTTTTTATTCCAAGATGTGTTTTTTTAATAGTGTTTATTAATTACACACGTATTTTTTCGGTGCGGTAATTTAATAAAATATTTAATATGGGTTTAAAGAGAAAAATTTTGCGAAAATTGAACTGTCCAAAAAAAACTTAATATTTATTCGAAAGCTTACCTACATAAGAAACAACCTAGAAATCATGGAACTGAAATTGGTATTATGACGGTAAAACGCTGCTATAGATTTACACGTGATTAACCTGAATAGACTGCTCTATATTGGGGATTAAAAACATCGCTAATGAGACTTCATTTGATGAACATTATTATTAATTAAACCAAAAATAGCTTTAAATAAAATAAAACTCACATAATTTTTATCATACGCAGTCATGTTCCGAATATGGTCCTTCAAGTCATCTGGCATGGCTTCAGGCAACGTATCCGCGCTGTCATAGAAAGCGGGTTTCCAGCCATATATTTTGTTTAACTTCAGGAATACACAGGGTGTAGACTTATGGTATGCGAAGTTATTATCTTCCACACAAGGGCCCCAAGCACTAATGTCTACGTCACAGACTTTGCCGGCAGGTGGCGGTAGTTTGAAGTCACAGTTGTGGATATTTTGACCCGCGATTGTCTTCTTACCGTCGCGTTTGTAGGCTGCGAAGGGTTAAACATACAATTTCATTCAGATTCTTTATGGTCGGGGTAATAGTTCTAGGAAATATAAAATGTCTTTTGGATATGCAGCAGTGTACAATAATTTATTAATTGATTTTATTAATAAATTAACTTATCCCACAATTTAAATTCGAGATGTCACTATGCACTTATCTTCCCACCATCAACAATTAATAAAAAATGTTACAAAATTTTAATCGCATCTGCTGCATTCCACCTGCATTCTAAACCTTATGTTAAAACTTTAAAAGTAATGATGAAAATTTGCATCTAAACTAACCTTTCAAAAACGTGGACAGCTCGTTAACCCAGAGCTGATAACTGCCCGGATCGTTGCCTCTGTACCAGATCACGCTACTAGCGACCTCAGGCGGGGTGGGGCGGAACCCTAGCCCCGGGTTGGTGCCGATGATGGAGCTCTCTAGCTGCCAGCGCGGTTGTCGCGCATCCAGCATTTGGAGGAATGTCCACATACATATGACTACAAGGAGCGCGAGTGCCGCGTAGAATATGAAGTAGAATAACGCGATTTTTGCTGCAAATAATGTGATTTTTGAGACATGGGTTCATTAATTAAGTGCTTATAAGCCTGGTGACTGGTCGTAATTTTTTGATTCAATAGTTGTTATAATTTGTAAAAAGGTTTTTACTACCTTCGAAATTAGATTTAATAAGGTTATAAATAAATCAAATTGAAAATTCTATTTTGATGGTTGGTAGCATAAACAAATGTCAGCTGATAATTAACCGGAAGAAATTGATGTAAATAAATTAACAAAAGCATCAAATACACTACATCTTAAACTTAAGGTTAGGGTCCTTGATACACTATGTCATAGTTAGCTAAGTTTTGTTAACAAAATGTGTTTGTATTGGGTTTCTTCTAGAGAGAGTTCCTCATAAACTAGTTTTATTCTCTGTTACAAAAAGTTATACTATCCCATATAAACTAAACTATGTTAATAAATATCATACTTGGTCCAAGTGGTATTAAATCCTTTATTGTGACATCATTGCTAGTCCGGCGAAATTGTAAGGATGCAGACGTTTAACTTACATTATGTGGGGTTATTATATCTGGTTTAGGCCGAATTTGATTAGCAAGAGCCGAATAATATTATGTAGAGTCAAGTCAAAGTACGAACTTTTGTTTAGAGTTCAGACTTACTAGTCATGTAAATCTGAAATATCTGGATAAAGAATACATAGACTGACAATTGAAAAAATAAATGTGAATGAAATGGAATGAAGATGGACAAAAGGTTACGCATATCGTATGGTGTAAATGATACCTACACATAGTTTAATCTTCACTTTCCCTGTTAATGTGACAAGGATTTTTAGCATCTCAAAATTTCTGAGTGGTTTTCTTTACAATTCATACCTACATAGTTATTTTTCCAAATTACACTTATCACTGGATACAGAGAGATCTGTAGAGTACCAACGTATTTCACGTCATAAAGTTTTTAGCCAAGGGTCACATCCCCAAACCCAAGACTTCAAAAACTAAATCAATACTACAGAAGAACTATAGATGCTAAAACTAGAAGTTGTACTATAGCTATAGAACATCACAACGGTCCAGTGGCCGGTGCGGCAGGATGTGACAATGAGACCAATTCGCCGCGACGCTTCCGCCCGGGGGCGTCTTGTGGACCTTGGCTGCTCTTTTACTAATGGACCACGGGTTTTTGAGATTATGACTCAAGATTTTAACATATGTTTCGATGTCTATGAAATTGGGTAATTTTTTCGAGTCTGGGTGTAAAGGAATTCCCTTGTGTGTGCCGTTTGACTACGTGATTTTTGCTATGATAAAAATTATTTCGATCAATTGTAAAACTATGTGCAATGCAATCCATACTTAATATTATAAATGCGAAAGTAACTCTGTCTGTCTGTCTGTTACTCAATCACGCCTAAACTACTGAACCAATTTTCATGAAATTTGGTATGGAGATATTTTGATACCCGAGAAAGGACATAGGCTACTTTTTATCCCGGGAAAATGACGCAATCCCGGAAATCCCATGGGAACGGGAACTATGCGGGTTTTTCTTTGACTGCGCGGGCGAAGCCGCGGGCGGAAACCTAGTAATCTATAAATGTTTCGATTTTGTAATATGGTAAAGGATGAAAGTTAAGTAGTATAAAGAATAGGAGATGATCTCAATAGTCCTATTTTGGCTAAAATGATTGGCTTGGAAATTTTCTTATCATGATAGCTATCCTAATGTAAATATTTAATTCAAATTCATTGCAGCAAATAGCACCTTTTATAAGTAGAATTTCTATTTTTTATTGACAATTTATTGGATTGTAAAAATTAAGTAAAAAATCTAATTAATTTTAAACAATCTTCAACGATGATTGCAAAAAATCGTTCAATAAACTTGCACATATGAATAATAATTTTAATGTGTTTGATATATTTTCTGCCTGTAGCAAAATATTTGAAAATATTATAATTGATTGACGATAATCCTTCCTTGTTTATAGTAATCAAGGAAGGTAATTTTTTTTGTTTAAAAAAAAAGCTCAGCAATAAAATTGTTAATAATATGATATTTAGGGTATATTCGTGTCCACATTTCGCAAATTGCGAATTTGTTAGCGGAATTATCAAAGAGGCACAATGCATTGTATTCTATATCTGTACAATTCTTTTACAAATTACAATACCTATCGTTATATACTGTTATATTATATGGTTCTATACATTTCTGTCACAATGTACAATACCTTACATCACAAATACTTACACCAGCTAGCCCCCGTGCGGCCGCAGAACTGCCTCGTCTTCGGGTTCCATATGAACCTCTTCATCAGCTGACTCTTGGTGAGCGGCGGTTCCTTCTCCCGGTAGTAAAGGTTGAACCGCTCCAAGCTGGTCAGGTCAGACGGGCGCTTTTTGACCGTCATTTTGGATGTTTTTAACCAACTGTTTCAAAAAATTAGATGGTATTAAATTGTGTTGTACAACCGTTGAAGTTATCATGCCTCTACTTATTATATTTCATACACATTAAAGTTTATTTTTACTTATTCGATAGTATCTTTAGAGTTGCATATTTTAGGATTGCAAATTTGCATGGGTGGTGATAGCTCACCATCAGGTAAACCATTAGTTCCTAAACCAACTACGGTATACAAAAAAATCGTGCAAACTCAATATCTAAAGAAAAAAAACAAGTGGAAATATTTGGACTTACGTAGTATCAGCGAGACAGACGCGGTCCACAGTGCACACGGGCCGCGGCAAATGCGCCCGCGCATTCGTACACCGACGCAGGATAATGGGATGGCTTCATGCAGTGACATCATGTCGCGTGTATTTCATGATTTATTCCTTTATTTTGTTATGGATGATTGAAGGGAAGCTGTTATTCTGATTGCAGGAAAAATAGGTATTCTATGCCCTTACGAAAACTGTGGTGTTGGCGCATTTTGCATAGGTTCTTCTGTAAATACAAAAACCATCTGTAAAACAATCTGTCGTTTTGTATAAAAGCTATGGAAAATAATTTACCAATGATAATACACATTTAATTTAATTTCTTCTCTTCTACTGCCTGATAAATGATAATAGTTGTATAATTACATGATTCTAGTATTATTTTCCGTACGTCCGTTAAATTTTGTTTTTGCGTATATTTTACACTGTCTCACTACTGCATAACACCGTCTCTGTCCCCCTGGCGGCATCAGGGCTAACTATTAGCGGGAGGTGACTCCTAATAGTTTCAGATTCCCTTTAATTATCTTTACCTCGCACGCTGAATGGTCTGAGTAGGCACATCCCGTGACATTCTCTGCGATTTAACTGCAAGATTGAAAAAAATGGGCAAGGAATTTCAGAAATAAATTATTTAAGAACATCTATATGTATATAAAATTCTCGTGTTGTGAATTGTGACACGATTGTTAATTTGTTAATCAAACTACTCCGAAACGATTCTCATAAAATTTTGTGTGCCAACATCTATTTTTCATACCCCTGTGATAAGAGTAAGGCAGAACAACGTTTGCCGGGACAGATAGTTTGTTTATAAATATTTACTAAAGATGATCGAAAGTATTTACAAGTCAAAATAAATTATATTTCTAAGGATTACACAACAGAACAGCCTGATTCTTTCTTCAACCGTATGATCGTACATAATTCAATTTGTGGTAGAGCACGCTCTCTTAAAGAAAAACAATAGATATAAGTTCGTATACCTACTATGAGAAAAGTACATTTGGATATGTTTTTGATTACTTCGATGATCAACTATTTTAGTATCACGTTAAGTATAGATAAATTTTAAAATATGGTTAAGTCCTGAGATAACATTAATAAAAATTACAACCGGTGAATCACCATTTTAAAAATCGGTAAAAAATTAGTACGCCCTTCATAATTAGTATTGATATCACACGCCAATTCAATCTGCTGCCAATTTGTAACCTGTTTTATATTTTATTTAATCTTATCCTCATTACAAACCAATCTTAAAATCAAATTACATGAACGCACAAATCAGCTTCCGCGAATCGGAACGGGGTTAACTTAATAAATCGTTATTCGACATTCGACAATGATCCAACATCTTTTATTGTAATGGAATAAAAAATACGCGCAGGGATTGCCTTCGGCTGAGCGTCAATCAGTGGCTAGTGGTGGGTACTGTCGATTAAATTTTATCGATACGGTAATTTCGCTACTCAGAAAAAATAAGCATTTAACGCATTCGTATTATAAATGTGCAAGTATGAATATTTATTTGCATTTTTTTGTTTGTTAATTATATTTGTAATCGAATCATTCAGTGATTTGAATGATCAAATTTACTGCTCTTACTTTAAATACAATTATGTATCATAAATGTTTAAGTGATTCTTTTCTATTTACTATTTATAGGTGAATAGATAAGCTCTACACAATATACTCTAAGAGTTTGACGACTTACTTTGCCGATTGTTAACAAAAAATATTTTGTCATTTTCTTCATTTTTTATAAATAAAATGTATCGGATATCGATAAATCAACAGCGCAACACTACACTCATATAGCGGGACTGTAGGCCACAGGGTGAGATATTTCGCGCACCGCCTCCTCGATCACTTGTACACATCACTCACTACTACGGAACCTCTTGTAATTGCATTAGGGTTGTACCTCGATGACTTTTTTTTTAGAATATAAATGTCGATTGAGACGCTTTTAGTTTGTAGGTAATGCATATGCGACAATATCATTCATGTATGTTATTTTATTAAAAAAGTATTAGAATAGTTATTTTAACTAAATTATATTATAATATTAATTTTAAAATACAGATGCAGAACTGACTTTGAACAAAATAAATCTAAATCTAAATACATAAATATATTAGTAACTCACACTGTTTTGTAATTTTAAAAGATAAGTTATTACACACCAATACTTTAATTAATATATGAATATCTTTTAATTCATATTATTTTTAACTAATCACTAATTATTACCTATTGAACATACATGCCAAATTTAATTTTATTTTGCATCTTTGGCAGCCCTATAAATGATTTTACAGCGAGACACAGGCTCTATCTTGCCGCTGAGTTGCATATAAAAGCTTGTCCTTGGAACTTTTCGGCAACTTTGGAGCTTTCAGTCAACCAACATGGAAGTGAAGTACAGCATTTCTTTTATTGTAAGTTTTTTTATTTTCCTATACTTGATCAAAAAAACAAAATCCTTAAAATAATATAATATGAGGATAAACATATGGCATTATAAATATGGTTTTGCATTTTATTTGTGGTGTTATATGATTTTAACCATACAATCTTTCTTTACGGAGAAAGACTACAAAAAAACTGTTCAGGAAATTTTGTATTTACTTACAGTTTCATTCTCGTTTGATATGTGTTGTTGTACAATACTTTTTTAACCCAATATTTTTATATTTATTTAATTTTGTGAAATGAAGTAAATTTACAACAAATGTTACCTATATTTCAATAAAAAATGGTGTGCTAGGTCAGTATTACGGCTTGAAGAGCAGTCCACACGAGTGGAGTCGTGACACAAATAATATTTAATTCATATAGATGTTCTGTATATTTTATGTATTTAAATATTAAATAAATAAAATATAGTATAGTATAGTAAAACTATAGCATAGTACTATTCACTACAATGCATGATTTTTGGTTATGAATGAAGTGTATATTGTGTTTAACTTAAAATTTTTGTATCAAGTCGACATGGCAAAATAATTAACATAATTGAATTTCTATAGATGCATAATAAGAATACCTATTTTAAAATCGTTTATCAAAGACAATTAATTAAAGAGACGATTAATTTTGCCTTTGCAAAAATCATTATAAATGATGTTGTGCAGTTTTAGCCACAAAATAATCAATGATACCTAGAGAAGCATCAAGACGCGCAATAACTAATTCAATAGCGATTCTTGCAACTAAGCTACAAAGTACAATTTAGGTCGCAAAAAACATTCCGATCCTAATACGATATTGAGTGAATGGTCACTACATAATATAATCGTAACTTTTTCTAAATATCTGTAGATTTCATCGGTTTTGATTATAAAACCCATGTCTACCTATTACTATATTCATGTTTATATCAACGTCTTTGTTTCAGATCATAGCCTTCATAGCCCTTCGTGACGTCACCGCGACAGCAACAACGAAAGATCTAAGAACAGGAGGACTTCTCAAGCCGCAGGCTGAGAAAATCATCAACGGGGTCATTGACATCGTACAGAGCCACAAGAACAAGCCGCAACAGAACCAATATCAAAACTACCCGCAATATCCACAACAATGGAACTCCCAAGCGAATTATCAAAACGGGAATTTCCAAAACGGTTTCAACTCCCAAACTCAGTATCAAGGACAATTCAACGGACAGGGCCAATATAACTATCAGAACGGATACAATCAAGCTGGAAATTTTGCCCAAAACAACAATTACCAAGGATTCTCTGCACCTAGCCAGGGTTTTAGCACGCAAGGTCAAAACCAGCAGTACCAGATCGTTTACCAAAACACACCAAATCAGTTTGGTCAAGTGACCAACGTTGCTCAAACTGTGTCCGGGCAGAATGGCCAATATTATGGTACGACACAAGCTGTAAGTCAGCAAGGAAGTACAGGACAGTATCAAGGAAATGGGCAATACCAAGGATCTGGTCAGTACCAGGGCAACAATGGTCATTACCAGGGCAGCACAGGGCAGTACCAGGGTAATGGACAGTATCAGGGCAGTTCTGGACATTACCAGGGCAACGAAAGTGGAACCATTAATGGACAAGGTTTCCTAGTACCTAATAACCAGGGACAAGGCCCTACTTGCGTTTGTCAGGCGTGGACCAAACCACAATCTGATGTATTGAGTGATGCACCACTCCCAGATAAAGTAGAAAAAGCAGGAGATCCAATGCAGCAGGCTAGACTTAATATGTAATATGTCTGTTATCTAACTCCATTCAAGTTGACAAAGAACTTAACTTCACTGGAGTTGATTTTGCATTTTTTAGCGCCTGGTGAAATAAAATAGTGGAATGTATTTTGTTAACTGGAGCTAAGAGAAATATTTCAGGCGTATTTGAAATCTATTGTATTGTAGAGCGTATTGTATTTGAATAAATTTATAGCTTTATATTTGATTTTTAATTTCCTACACAATAAAAAAAGAGTTATGGCTGCATACATAATTACTGTAAGACTTAAAAAATATTTAAAAAGTTCTCCGAAGCCATTTCACACTAATAAAATACCTATCTAGATATCTTTCATAATTATTTGTACAAAATCGTATAAAATATAATTTCAGTAAGAATTATTTTTAATCGGTTTAAGACGACTTTTTTATAATATAATTGCCCAGTTATTATAAAGTCTATCAAAAATACATTTTAGCAATACCTAGTAATTTTTAACATTTTAACCTACAATAATTGTTGTGTGTTCCTCGTTTAAAAAGTAATTAAATTCAAAAGGATTTCCATAAATAGAAACGAAATAAATAGAATCATGTAAGCAGTAATACTAAAAATACACATAGTTAATAACGCGAAAAGTGCACAATGTGTCAGAATTAGGTTTCGAAATCATCAATAATGTAAACTTAATATTCATATTTCTATGTACATGTCTAGGCCGATAACCTATGATCCTGCTATGCCTAACAAACTTAAAGAAAATGCCTATCTTAAAATAGCACCTTATGTCGTCTATATATAGAGAACATGGCAGCATATACTCTAAAGATTGTAGCCTAATTCAGCGTCCAACATAACATGAGCTCTCACGCCTTTTCCATAGTGCGGAAAATTGATCGGACCGTACTGGTACATCGGAAAAGCGGGGTCTTGCGCTCTGGTTTCGGGTAGCGAGATGCGCGCGCAGCGTTACGCAATCGTTACGTAAGAGGGATAGAGGGTTGCAGAGGGTACGTCGGGGTGCGGGGCGCGAGCGGCGGGAGGGTCGAAGGCGCTGGCAATCGATTCTGCACCGCAGTCCGGCTCGGCGTTCGACCATGGCAGACAAGACAAAAGTAACCGAACAGTATTATGCTCCACCACCTGATCTAGGAAAATGGGAGGGCTTCAGGATCTTCATCTACAACTCGGAGACGGGGCAGGTGCTGGGCCGCACGGGATCGAGTTGGGGTGAGTACCGCATCATGTTACATGACGGTCTTTTGGAGGGAAAATCGATTATTGATTGGCAATGCGCAACTGAAAATTGTAATAGATTCTTAATGGGAACAATAGATGCATTTTATTGTTAATGTTTTAATAATAGGATGGGCGTAGATACCCTGTTACGTAACATAACTTAATTCGGGAATGAAGCGCTGTGCTATTAATAAATGCCATCCCTTTTCGATAAGTAAATTATTTGTAGCCATTTTCAGTGAGGTTTCACTAACAAATAATAGTTATCTACCTGAAATAATATTTCAGTATTGCCAATCTTTCATGTACATCATCATTGACTCGTATGTGCCTACGTAGAATTAAAACCAAAAATAAAAAATAAACTTAATGGCTATAAAAGTTCGTTATAATCATTAAAAAGTAAGCTATTTAATTGTATCGCGTTGCGCGTGCGCATCATTGTCACCGGAAATCACACAATTGCGCGAGATAAGCGCACAATAATGAAACAAATTAACATATATTCCTAACTGATACATTTATCATGTAATTTTTTATTCATTATTCAAATATAATTTTCACAAGGAGAATTTTTCAGTGCATCATGATATGAACGTTGCAGCATAAATATTGTACAATTAAGAGCTTAATGAAACAATATCTAAATCCCAAGCGTTTTCATTAAAAACTAAAGCTACGACTACAATAAACTAATTCAAACTATCTGTACTGCAAATAGCTATGATAATTAGATTACTTAATTAATATTGCTCTACTGCTTGTCAGCCTTAACATCTAAACCACAAACTTAAAGTGCTTGAAGTCTATAATTGTTTCTAAATTTGACAGTTCTTATATGCGTGAAATGTCATTCACATATAACAGATAATATGGTGAAGGTGGATGGTGGGCTAAACACCAGAGTTCTGTCGCCTGAGTATTTAGAGAATATTTATTTATTAAAGTATGATCCATATACTTGCTTAGAATTCTGTAAATCAATACGAATTAGTTAACAAGCATGTATGCCCATTTCCTAACTTCTACCAACAGACAATCAGTAGATACGTGATTCTACACAGAAATCTTTCTAAATAGACTGGACATTTTCTATCAATAAACTATTGAGATGATTAGGAACATGTACTTACTACAGACTACTAAAAAGTTGTTACATGAACCCTGCATAAAATTTACAACAGGTGGAAAATTTTAGATCTTAATTAACTTACTTACTATTTTATGAGGAACACTGTCCCTAGAGATACAAATTTTAATCTAAGTTCAAAATTTGAACTTTAACCTAATGATAAATTAAAAATTCTCCGTGTAAGATAGTTAAACATGATATAATTATATGTAGTTTTAAAATCAATAATTTACAATTATTACTAACTAACGGCAAATAAAAAAATATTCGGTTCAGAAAAGTACAGGGATGGAAATTTAAAACACATTGAATATAAAAAAATGACACTGAAAAATGAATATGAAAAATGATACACGAAAAAAACTGTTATAATTTAAATGAAAAATACATAATAGTTGTAACAAAGTTAACGTCATGAGATAGGTAACGTGGGATACCTTACAGGGATTAAGGCTTTATACAGTCAAAGCACCGAAGAAACCTATGAACGTGGAATATTATCACATTAAATATGTGATTAGCTGTGGCCCGCGGTTTTGCCTTTTTTAATGGATAAATAAGGAACTGAATATTTCAATACGTCGTTATTAAAGGTATTAAATATAATGTATGATTGTAATATATAGAGATAAGATAATAATTTGAGATTTTAAATAGATATTTGCAAAGTGCAAATTACATAATTTTGCGACTAAATAATTTTTATATTCATTAAGTAGTGCATTTCTCGAATAGTAGAAAAACCGGAACTGTAAAATCATTATTTTATATCATGTCAAATAATTATTGTCTAAAAGTATATAATTATTAAGTTGCTTGCATAGCTAGTTAATAACAATATTTCAAGACAAATAAATAACACTAATTATGAATGGTCATAAACACGTGTCTTAGCATCAATGTGTTAAGGAAAACCATGTCAAGATTTTTCATTAACAAACTATTAGTATGTACTTAGTATTGGAGTTAGGTACTTATGTATTGCATACATTGTTAAAAAGAGATGGTTTAACTTTTTACGGATTTTCGAAGGTTTTTAATTTGTAGAGCACGTTTTTGATGAAATGAGTAAAAGAGGCAATAATCTGGGACGATTTAAAAATATACTATAAAATCGATATTGAATAATCTAATGCCAGTTGATTAAGATGGCAGTTGATTATTGATGTTTTTAAATATTTAAGTTTTAAAATCTTTTTTACAATTTACAGATAATATGATTACTAAAATAGGAAGACGTTATGCTTTAAATAAAAAAAGAGTAAATTATAAATGTGAATAGTTAAAGATACATAATAAATGTGCATTAGCCGCGTCCAGACCGGCTGAGCGCGGCTCGCGAGCCGCGCTCAGACTTCCTGCTCGCGAGCCGTGGCACCAGAGCTATTTGTGAAAAGTTCCGAGCCGCGCTCGCGAGCCAAGGTGAGCCGGTTTGAGCATTCAGTTTATCTCCGTATAACGATGGAAAACCACGTTTTATTAGCTGCTGCGGCGCTTGTGTTGTCTGGATATATCATAAAAAAAAGAAAAAAGAAACAAAAAATCTGGATTAAAAAATTGTACCAAAACCGAAACCAATACGGTAACAGTTTGTTAAAGGAACAGGAACTCGCTTGTTTTTATTTAAATGATCTGGATCTTTCGAATCCCATAACATTTTGAAGCTTCCGTAAAGTTGTATTAAGCGAATACTGTCTTCTTTATCCATTTTTGATTCTGGCTCGCGAGCGTCGTTATGTCCGTCCACACCGGGCGAGCCGCTCGGACTGAGCCGCCTTTGAGCATCGCCAAAAACCGACAACGCATGGCTCGGGGTCGAGCGGCGCTCGGCCGAGCCAACGTGCGCCCGAGGAAGCCCGAGCGCCGTCCACACCGGCCGAGCTATTGGCTCGCGAGCGGGACTCGCGAGCCGCGCTCGGTCGGTCTGGACGCGGCTATTCAACAATCTGGGGGCACGGTAGTGCCCCCGCCAAGACGAGCCAAGCGACTACGCGCACGGGCACTACCTACCTTTTCTCGAAGCGCTTCGACGTTTTTTTGAACCCTCATAACTTGGGTTTGGATTATGCTAGATCAACAAAATTTTCGGGATATATTGTCAATAGCGGACTTATTGAACATATTAAGTTTTAATTACATTAGCTTTTATACTTCAGATTTTATTTATATCTAAAAAACGCTAATTTCGTCACTGACTCACTGATGATCATCAAAATTCTTAAGGTATTTCCTAATGCCCTAGAAAGCTGAAATTTGGTATGTAAGCTAGTATTAGCACACAAACAACAAAAAAATTATAAAACTTGTAACTTTCATCCCCCAACCCCTTAAACTAGGGGATGGGAGTTTGTATGAGACCTGTAATTTTAAATTAAATTTTGATGACGCTAGAGGTCTAATCTAATAATCTAAAACTTGGTTCCCCTAGATATATATATATGTATAGGTACTCTTTGTTAAAAAAAAATTTAAAAATTTAATCGACATATATATTGATGAGACATATACTTCAGATCAGATCATATAAATATGAATGAATAGAAGTGTTGCGAACGTCTCCTGCCTCTTACGTCCACACAGTAGCTAAAAATAAAAAATTAAATTGTTACAAACAACTTACAAAAAGAAATGAAATCCCACCAAAAACATTTTCATGTAAAATGTTGCCAAGACGAGTCCATATGACTCGCACTGTCAAAAAGTTATCAGATCTCATGTAGAGCCAAGCTTCTAACACTACACGCCCTAACTCTACAAGGCCTAACTTCACAAACTCTACACCTTAGTCAAAATATGTGGCTTGGCCGTTCGTTACTACAAGAACTATTGTATAACACAAAAGTAATGAACAGTGAATTAATTTTTCACCTTACGCCGATGTGAATGTAGCGAAATGGCCAGGCCACATATTTTGACTAAGGTGTAGAGTTTGTGAAGTTAGGCCTTGTAGAGTTAGGGCGTGTAGTGTTAATGTCACTCTTACTGATTGATTTGTTCTAGGTACCTATTAACGAACACTACTGCCATATATGAATACTATTCGTTAATCACAACTCTATCACTTTGAGTTAGGGTTCTAATTAGACTGACATTTGCTAAGTATGGTCCTTGGATGCACTATTTTGATAAATCAGTTTAATTGAGTTAGTTAAGGTGTTATTCTGGACATCTGGAGAAAAATTACAGAATAGAGGATGGTTAAGATCCGAATTTTTTTTATCTACTCTTACACTAATTGGATTAATTTCTATGAGTAGGTACTTTAAACTCCTCTGAGGAGAAAATATATAACATTAATACACGTATATATCTGTCAACTGTGTTAATACTTTCTATGAATTTGAAAGTGTACGGTGGTATTTTCTAAAATGTAGAGTCAACTTTGATATGTTTTTTGTTAAAAACATTTTATATGTTTGATATTAAATATATTATAAAATATATAAAATTAATACATAATGTATTTTTGGTATTGAATGAAGAGCCCATCTAGTACCTAATAAACATTGAAACGTAAGAACAATGATACTTTATTGGGCCTTATTTGAATTTATATTGTGCATAGATAATTTAATTATATCTAATAGTCGTATATAGTAGTATATATAGTCGTATATCGTAATAGTCGTATATATAGTAGTATCTAATAGTTTAATTATATCTAATATAGATCGTTCGAGAATCTACGTCCTCAATACAATACTTTAAGACAAATGTAAGCATTATATTTTGCCTTCAATTTCCTTAAAGCCTGGTGGCAAGACTGGGTTTTTATGTAATTTTGCGTAGTCCTTTGTCACAGGGTCTGAAAATCTAGGCTTTGCATCGGTAACCTATTTGTGGAGCAGCAATGCCCTTGGATCGATTGGAGCCGCGCGCAGCCGAGTCGGCGCACCAGCGCGACCTTTGTGATTGTCCTACTTCTACCTGTCCATACACTGTTTATGATCATTTAGTTGGGAATATTTTATGGATTCATCATAAAACAGCTTGACTTAGTATGCTATGTTGATTTATGAATTTAACACGTTCACTGCGGCATGTCCAGTATCGGGCCATCAGCGACTACACCACAGTGCGGCGCCCAAAATCGCAGTTTTCACCGTGGTGCGGCGAGGTTTTTTATATGTTAATCAATGACTAGAAAAGAGACAAATATATTTTTGTGATCACAGTTTGAAGTAGGACTCAATTTCGTTTAAAAATCGTATGGCAAAATATTGGACCAACGCATAGAAAAGAAACCGTTTCTTTTGTGTGCGGCATGTCAAATATTTTGCCATGGACAAGCACCTCATATGCCGCACTGTACTGCGAGCGCGCCGCGTGTCAGTCTCGCATAGTGATGCACCAGGACCGAATCACTTTTCTTTTGAGTTTTTTTAAATGACAATGATACCTTAAAGGCTTTAGTTTTTTTACTTTCTTTTATTTCGTAGCATAAATGCAAAACTGTGATGACAGTCGTGAAAATAATATAAAACATTAAAACAAAAGTTACTGAACAAATTAAAACAAAAGTTACTGAACAATTTCCTGATAGTACTCTATCAAGTACCTTGTTTTATATGTGTTTTTTTTTGTATCGACGATCTCGTTATCTGTTAACAAACAGACTGAAATATACAAAATTGATTTATATCGATATCGATATTTTATTTTACAGTGTTTCCCATCGCTATTACTGTAAACATGCCGTATCAACGCAGTGCGGGATGGCAAATAATTTTTCACAAAATCAGGGGTTTACATTTTCCCTCATATCTTTTAAACTATTCGGTCAAACTAAAAGCTATTCATGCGGTATATACTAGACTATATATACTATTATCTGAAAAAAATTTTTTTGAAATATCTTGAAATTTCATGAAATTATTAACCTTCAAAGTCAGAAGGTGCGATGTGATAAAAATGGCTCATGACGCACAGTGGTGAACTTGCCGATGTGAAGTATGGAAGACATGCCGCAACAACGGTAAGTTTGGCATTTTAGGTGCCGCAGTGAACGTGTTAAAGGATCAAGTTTCAGGGCTGTAAACAATATTTTCCCTACTTATTCGTATTTCGTTCATCAACTATAAACTACTATGAATTGTCTACTATCTCGAAAAGATAGTTCTTCATAATAGATATTTTGTAAGATAATCAAAATGGTTGGATGATTGGATGGAAAAGGCTTTTCTTTAAATTGCTATTGTAGATTATATTATTCAGAACCGAAAATGTTCTGACCATGTTCTGACAATAGGGAAAATAGATAAAATATTACTTTTTTGAGAGGGGTTTTCATCGTGTAACTGACATGCGATTGCCTATTTAGGGAAAGAGAAGGATAAAATGCTTCAAATACTTTGCTATCGTTTATTTTTACGTCTAAATAATTGAAAACTCTTTATTCTATTTATATTCTCTATTAATCTTATCATAATGCCATTAACCTATAGTAATCTATCTCACAGTATTCTCAAATCTCACTGCAGTTAGTATAATTTGCGAGACTGCGTATCTCGATCTTAATCTTTTATTCTGAGAAGTGATCTTGAATGGTCAATGGTCATATTGTCTAACAATTAGCACTTAGATAAACTTTATATATAACCGACATGAAATTTATATAGTAGGTAGAGCTACTCAGGGAGCATGATTAATCAATATAATAATGATTATTCTATTAAATAGTACCTACTAGCTTTCCCTCCGCTTCTTCGCTCGCTTTGTCTAAAACCTAATAAATTATAATATACTAAAACTTCCTCTTTAATCACTCTATCTATTAAAAAAACCGCATCGAAATTTTTAAAGACGACAAAAGAATATAGGGAAGGAGAAAGCGACTTTGTTTTATACTATATTGTACTGATTATGTATATTTCAGATGTATTGTTATGTATTCACGTTTGCAGATAGTGACAGGTGCACAAGTGCACCACGTTGATCCAATATTTCAGAGACACGTGATTTATAAATATCGTTGAATGGATTCCAATTGTGTGAAATAACTTCCAGGGTCATATTTCAATTTAAATTAGAAGTATTTTCACTTAATAAACGGGAAGAGAAAAACGTTTTTTCCATAGTCACTATATTTTCATCTTACTCCCGTTTATAGAATTTTTTTTGAGAACATTCCGATTTAAATATAGCGATCTTGAAATTTGGTTGAACTCAAACTCAAGCACAAACTCAAATATTTATTTATTCAATTAGACTTCTCCTATAAGCACTTTTGAAACGTCATTACATATTTTTAACATTTATCACCGATTCGGAAAGCAGTATCTACGGAGAAGAACCGGCAAGAAACTCCATAGTTGATAGAAATTATTAAGAAACGACTTCTGCGCTATAATTTCAATTCAACATATGCAAGCTATTTACTTATAACTAATATCCTATCATACTACCCTTATTATTAAGCTAAAAATTATCACCATTTGAATGACAGTATGACTTTTAATATAAAATATAAGTATACTATACCTACCCTAGGTGCACATATGATATGATTCATTGGTTTTCCTGATGCACCATATACCGCATTATTGTACGCATGCGCACACTTTATGACCTAGGTTGACCTAAAATACTAGGTTTATAGTATCTAGCAGGCGTGTGCTCTATCGAAGCGCTCATCTGTATTTCATTTCTATACATATAAATTGCTATGGAATATAAAAAGCTACAGCAACAGCTTTTTTACATATTAAGTGCATTGTACAGCAATTTTCAGAATATAGATCCAGTATATGATATTACTTTTTTGCATGTTTTAAATATGCATAATATGTACATTAGCTTCATGCTACATGCAACATGCAACTTTCGAAGGATCTGAAAAATCATTACCTGAATACAGGCAAGAATACACTTTTACACATTTCTGAAAAAAAAAACATGCGGACGAATTTGTATCTCAGGTAAAAGTTAATTAAAGATATTTTATTCGAAAATTTACCCTCTATAGATTAGCTATCTCTTTGGTCTCATAGATGGTTAACAAGCGCATTTTAATTAGCGACTCTAATTATCACGAAACTGGAACAGCTATATTTGTCCTCGCTTCATCACTGTTATGTAGGAATATAATATATTCGGAAGTATTTATAGTGTAACATGATTTTGATTTATGGCCAACAGTGTTAATAAACTAAATATAGAATTTTATAATAGGGTTCAAAAACTATTGCCATGGATAAAAATATAGGTACGCTAAAACCTACGTGTGAAGTTCGGAAACAAAGCTTTGATTTTAATTGTTAATTTGATCTTTGTAACAGTTTTATTTACGTTTATAGCAAATATTAAACATATCTTTAATAATGTGTCCTTTTTGCAAAAATAACGATATCATGAGTTATCATGTGAATCGTGAACGGAAGTCGGAACTGTCTAAAAAGATACGAGATGACCCAATATGTATAAATTTGCAATCACTTTTTATGTACATTCATTTATATGCTACACTATAACTCGGTCAATGTTCGGTTGACAATTACTATCCATGAACATCATCGTTTAGAGACAATTACAGCATTGAGACTGGTCAATGGACACGCACATTCGTTCCCATTTTGTCTCTAGATCTGTTTATTTACACCGAAATTGATGTGGTAGGTTCAATTGATTCGAGTTGATGTAATTAGAAATGGTTTTGGTTGGTTTTAATCTAGATTTTATGAACAAAGTCTAGATGTAACTAGGCACAGTATTAAACATTTGTTTAGAAGTTAATCGTCATTTAATAAAACAGCTCCCGAAGGAACAAAAATCCAAAACAAATGACGGATGCAATTTTGAGAGTGAATTCACTCTCTTCCCTTGAACAATTTATTCATTATCTTTTTTATTTTACAGCAAAAATCCTCTTGTTCTACCTGATCTTCTATGCGATACTGGTGGGCTTCTTCGCCGCTATGCTGGCGATCTTCTACCAGACCCTTGACTCTAAGATGCCTAAATGGCAGATGGAAAGTTCCCTGATTGGCAGCAATCCTGGTAAGCCTAAGCTTCTGCTATTTTCATAAAAATTTAACCTTATTGCGTAACATTATAGTTCACGATAAGTTTATATTAGGAAAAGGTACTCGTTTCATTTTCTGACTCTTCATTTGCCTATTTGAATGTTTATGTAAATATTTATAAATTATTTATCAAGCTGAACATAATATATCCAGGAGTTGGAAAATCGGCCGTGAATGAAATTAATTGGATTTCTTCAATATGTAGTTCAGCAAAAAGTTTAATTTACTTGTTTAATTAATTATACAATTAATGTCCCCGTTTACAGGCTTAGGTTTCCGCCCCATGCCCGAAGCAGCTAACGTCGAGAGTACTCTGATCTACTACAGGGCTAATGACAAGGGCTCCGTACTCAGATGGGCCCAAGTGATCGACGAATTCCTTGACCGTAAGTTTGTACTTATATAAATCAAATTATTAAAAAAAAAAAACAAAATTGACGTGTGGCACTCGGGGACTGCCGCAGTAAAGCTATTGCATAGCATGCCTTCAAGCCACACCTCCGAGCCCATCGGAGTGGGGAGCGTGAGGTTTTTCGTTACGGAATTTCTCGATTCGGTCCCCGCGCTCAAGGCCCGCGATAAAAGCTATGCAATAGCTTAAAATGTTTCTAAGGTTGTAATTAAGACTGATTTATTAACCATTTTGATCTATTTAAACCTGGGTGAAACTTGAGAGCTAGTTTAACAAGCTATTGATGTATCGTTAATTATAATCTGGAAAAAATTCTGTTCTATGATCACGAGAGCCGTGTCGTATTTCTATTGTATGTTGAGTATAGTTTGCGTTAAATATTTAGAAGACGACGGTCTTTTGAAGTGAAACTTCTTTAGGCGCGTTGAGAGTAAATTTCTAGTAAATATAGTAAAATTTCAAATTACATGTAAAAATAAGTCAGGTGACGTAAAAATAAGATCTTTAAGTTAGTTAAACCCTCATTTTAAAAACATTAAAAAAATGCACTAATAATGTTTCCTTACTTTCAGAATACCGCAAGAAGGGCAGCGGCAGTGGTGAGGCTTCTGGTGCTGAAAACCGCGTCCCCTGCACCCCCACCTCTGGCCCCGTGGGAGAGAACCAGGTCTGCGATGTGCCGGTAGACGACTTCCATCCTTGTACCTCCGCTAACCAGTATAACTATGAGGAGGGTGGGCCATGCGTGTTCCTTAAGCTGAACAAGGTAAAATTGCATCGAAATTATGATCAAGTGTTTTTTGTTCTTATTGTAAGCACACAAAGTTCTTTCAGAAAGCTTAAGGCAAAATCCTACGTCTTCAAAGTTTAAACCAAATTGATGAATCGTACGTTCCTTTCATTTAAACTTTTTGCTCAGACTATCGAATTTCAAGTTTTACAAAAGCTTCTCGGTAATAAAAAATACAGAAGAAATTAATTCTACATAAAAATACCTTAGATAGTAAAGTCAAAATCGCAGTATTAATGATAGGTAGGTAAATGAAGTAACGAACATAGCACGGAAAATTATCTAACTCTGTATGACTTCTAAACTCTAAAGTTGATTCAAATTTATCAATTTTCAGATCTTCAACTGGACTCCGAACCCATACAACAACACGGAAGGCTTACCTGACAGGATGCCCGAGGACCTGAAGCAACACATCAAGATGGTGGTAAGTAGCTTACGTTTATATATCTATCGAATTACAATAATTGAATCTCATAAACACGTAACGAAATACAAGGCAAAAAGATTACTTGTGAAAGAAATTCTTGATGACCTTAAAAATTCCTTTGGCATTCACTCTATTTATACGAATTTATCATGACTCCTGGAGGTGATCCAAAAAAATGAATAATAAAATCAGCCTCCATCTATACATATAATAAAATCGTAGGAAAGTCAAAACTGTACATTGAATATTTTTTTAAAAGAATACATAATCCATGATCTATAATCGATATAGAAGCCAAAAATATAGTTTTTAGAATTTTTGTCTGTTTGTCTGTTTGTCTGTTTGTCTGTTTGTCTGTTTGTCTGTATGTTTGTCCGAGCTAATCTCGAAAAGTACTGCATAGATTGACTTCAAATTTTGCATGAATATTACTAACAGGTCGTGTGAGGTTTTTTTAAACATATTATCATGCTATCACCTCCGGGGGAGGAGCTGTGAACCTTTACTTTTCTTACGTATTCCGTGAACTACGACAGCGTACAATCTAAAGACTCATGTTTAAATGTTGTTTTTGAGTAAGCCATGCTATTATCTAGCTTTACACTATAAAAACTACGTCATTTACGTAATTTGGGCAGAGAAACTGTTTAATGAATCTTAGTACTATAAAGACAAATTTGATTCAGCGCCATCTATGAGATTTCGTAAAAATCAAATCAATTTACATGTTAACACTACTGAACACAATGTTAAAAATTAATAATTTAAATATAATTATGTTATTTATTTATTTAACTCTTTAACCCATAATAAATCTTCCCTTCCCTATAAGGTGCGCTTAAATAATTCGTGTGAATATACTACATTTTTAAAAGTGAGGGTAGATGTATATTATTTTAAGTCAAACTAGACACCATTACAGTTAATCTAATATTGATTGTGTTCATTGGTTACATTTTTAAAAATCTTCGTGTTTTAATAATTCGATCACGAGGCGGGACTCTAATACAAAAAGGTTAGTTCGTTGATAATTATTATTCCTTCATCATTTACATGTTGTTAGTAAAAATATACTTTGACTGTTAATACTTTTGTTCAGTATTTATCTGTATGATTATTGCTTGGTAATTAATATATTTTCATGTCGTATACCTAATTATAAACATAAGTGTGATGTGAAACTAGCTGGATTTATTTTTACACACTCACAGTCTTATATTTTGTGTTAATGTTAAAATAGTATTAATAGTGTAAATCATAATATTTTTTCAAAGTTAAAAATATTTCCTTTTTTCTGATGGTGTTGCCATCGAATTAAACCGCGCTGTCGTTTCGTTCACAAAAAGTCATGTTATTAGGACCGAATATGTAGCCGCCTCAACTTACGGAAACGAGAGTAACCTGCGTTGTCTGTTATTAGTTATTATATAGTCGAATTTAACGTTACATGGAAATTGGAATCTAAATATATGTATACCTACTTATATTAAATCTGTAGAGGTCAATTCTGCACATGAAATATATTTCCTAAATAACTATCACGAGGTGATTAGAGATCGACATCGACGTCAAAAATGTTTGTCCGTCTGTCTGTCTGTATAACCGTTATAGAAACAAAAACTACTCGACGGATTTAAACGAAACTTGGTACAATTATTTTTCATATTCGTGAGCAGAGCAGCAACTCCATTTTTAAGCTTTCGTCGCGTGTGCGTTCTTAATGCGTGTATCTTAATGGTTAAAGCTACACAGAAATCAAGTATGAAAGAAATGTTCTCCATATTATATAAAAAATATCTCCCGACATCATAAATGTCTATCTTTTATGGTTGAGCTTAGGAGTTCAAAGCTTTCTGATTATATTTGTCTACTAGCTGTCCCCGCGACTTCGTTCGCGTGGAATAGTGACTATGGGACCTTATGACCATGGGCTCAGGGTGGGGCAACAATAAAAAATCATTTTTATTTTCATGCTCCCACTCCCGCGCCCACTCGCACTCCCACGCCATATGCCACGTTCAGTCCCAATCCCACGCCCACGCCCACTCCCCTTCACAATTAGTACCTACCAGATCAAAGCCAGGGTAAGCGCCCCACCCAGCCCCACCGTGGCTACGCCCATGCTGAATTACTACTTACAACCCGGTTACAATATCTGTGGACCTGGCTTCGATGACGTCACGTCGCGAACGCAACGAAATTGCTAACCGTAATGACGCGACGCGGACGAGCGCGGGGAAGTAAAGGGGAACGGGAAGGGGCTCCGCATTCCAGCGAGGTCCACAGATATTGTAACCGAGTTGTAACATACAATTATTGAGTAAATACGTACAACCATACTGTACTGTTGTACTACCAAAAATAATTAAAAGAATTGTTATTAAAATTTCTTACTAAACTGAGCTAAAAAACTTACGTACCAAATTATTAAAGAAAATCAAGAAATGAAATGCCTAACCTATACCAAATAGTTACTACATATTGTAATTAAAAATTATGATTAGTATATAATATCGAAAATCAAAAAAGAAATGCCTAACTAATTCTACGTAAAATTTATTTTAAATTATGTCATATTATTTTTTAGGAACCAGGGGGGGGGAGAGGAGCAAATTCTATTTCCTTCCTTTCTTAAACGGATGTTTTTAATAATCTATGGTGTAGCCAGTAGCCACTGATCAGCTTAATCGATACTCAGTTTTTATCAAATCCAGAAACAAATCCAAATTAGATCTTTCCTGTCTCACGCACGTAACTAAAGGCTGAAGAGAGAGAGAGCACGTAACTAAACCGTTTAGACGAAGAAAAGTGTATAGAAAAAGGAATAAATAATTTCATAAACTTCCCGACGATCTTTAAAAATAAATTATAACTTTCATTTTTTTCATTCCCACTTTTACCCCTATGTAGGTATAATAAGTGGATGAACCAATTTTGATACACTTTATCTAAGAACCAGCGTCGGAAAATATTCTGCCTAACAAAAAAAACCGCATCTAATTCGGTTTACCTGTTAGCCAGCTACGGTGCCATAGACAGACACACACACACACACAGAAATACATAGCGGTCAAACACATAACACCAGTCTTTTTGCGTCGGGGGTTAAAAATATATAATACGACATAATTTAAAGGACATTTTATGTGGAAAATTTACCTATACACCAGGGTAGATAATTTTTGAAACAAAAAAAAATCGCAGTAGGATGAAACCCATTAGAAAAGGATATGATAAAAATGTAAGGAAAAATAAATTACGGTCAATCGGAGTTCGGGAAGTGGGAGGGTGGGAGCTTTTAAGAGAAAAAAATTGTTTCTCTCGATTTCTCGATAATAATAACACCTGCTAATTTTTTTCTACATATTTTAATTGTACAGACATCACTTTTCCACAATTTTATTATATGTATTGATGATGATGATTGAGATTATAACACTCTTAGTCCGTTTTAATTTTTATTCACCCGCATCAGTGCCACCTAAAAAATCTTTATATATCGAAATTCGAGCAAAGTTAAGAAAATGAGAAATAAGAGTTCTCAAGGATCGTTAGAGATAAGAGGCTTACTATTGACCGAAAACAACATGTGTTATGCCGAACCTGAAACCGCTTCACAACGAGAATTGCGGCTCACAGCTGACCGCGAACGGCATGTACTATCCTGTGAGACCGAAACCTTCACTGAGGGTATATATAACGTCTCACAGCTGATCGCAAATGGCATATTGTACTATCCCGTGAGACCGAAACCCTCACTGAGAGGGAATTACGTCTCACAGCTGATCACGATCGTCATATTTTATCTCGAGAATTCTGAAACTTTTACTCAATATGAAGACCGTTTGACAAATAATAGGGTGCACCATAATATTATTCGATCTCTCGAAGATGAACATGAGCATAAGCAATGACTAGAGTAGGGACGCGAATATTACCATTATTTGAGACAAGAACGATTAATAAGTTTGTTTAATGAAAGATTAAGAATTGAAACTATTGGTCTCTTTAAACGGACGAATAGCGAGAGGCCCGTCTTATTGCAGACAGATTTCGACATAGTCTTAATGACTTAGAGGTAAACATAGAAGATCAATCTACAAATTCGGTGGTGTGGTCCGACAAAATAATATAAAAGTGGGTTTGCTTATAACCTCACAATTGATTACAGATCATCTTCTGTATAGGCGATATTAACGTAGTATGTTCTTTTTGTAATGCTTTAAAGTGGAGTAAGGAGTCGGCTTTCGTTTGAAGATACGCCGGAACCTTTGAAATCACTACTTTTAAGTTTTAGAGGAACATGTGCAATCTAAACAGTTCTTAGACAATATTAGCTCTTATAGTATTGCGTTTTAAATGATCCTTTGGTGCTCAACAATTATTAGATGCTCCTTTCATTCTTACTTTTAAGATACAAGGTCAAGTTTATCATTTGATAGGATCCCTTTTGCCTGAAGGCCAACCTAAGTTTCTTTAAATATATTTTGTATTCGACTACGACGAATAATCGAATACAAGAAATCAATATTTCTCGAATTTAAAACTGAACTCATTTCACAATTTTAGAACATGTTAATTCATCAGGTTAATCCGTATATATGCGTTTTAAATCGACATTAGAAGCTTTTCCTCAAGATGGTGATATTAATATAAAATTGGTATAAATGCCGATAGACGGAAGTCTATCAGCACTCAGGAATTCCCTGAGCGTGTTATAACGCCCAGGCCGCAGTATTACAATTTTTCCTACAGTAGGGCGACGAATGTATTTTCGCATAGCAACGGAGGGGAACTCGTGGGGGGTAAAGTGACGCGGGCCACGTACCACAAACATGTTTAGTTTGTGGTACCGAGCGCGAAAGAAAGTCATCGTGTTTTTAGTAAAGATACTATGTAAACTAACGTAATTTATTACTTAGGTACATATTCTATAATGGTGCGCTCAAACTGTTAATCTACATTTAATTTAGATTATTATTTTAATTACTAAGAAATGTAGAATTTAAATCACATTCATTCATGTTTTCCTCAAATATTCGATGTCTATGATTTTCGATGATTTTAAGATTTTCTTATCAGAGTATTCAATTTTAATGTAGTTAAATTTTATAAGAGACAATTAAGAACATTAAAAAATAAAGTGTCACGTATTTTTTTTAAACGACGAATGACGAAAAACGACCGAATCGCGGACGAAGTCGCGGGCAACAGCTAGTCTTTAATATAATTAATGATGACATGAACGTTTTCTTAATTCCGTTCTGTTATAATATTCACAACACATTTAAAAAGTTGCCAAATCAAAACATTTCAGTCCGGCAAGCCAGAAGCGAATACGGTGTGGGTGTCCTGCGAGGGAGAGAATCCAGCTGACGTGGAAAACATCGGACCGATTCAGTACATCCCGCGCCGTGGCTTCCCCAATTTCTACTACCCCTTCACCAACAAGGAGGGGTACTTGAGCCCACTGGTCGCTGTGCTCTTCGAGAAGCCTAGGAGTGAGTTTTAAGCTTATCTTAATAATCAGGACTGAGGATTATATCATTCTATTGGTTCAAATAAAGTAGATGAGTAATAATATATGCTCATAAATAATTACTATTAAAAAATATAATTTTGGGTCGTCCTAGAGCTTAAAAACATCATATTAAATTAAGCTCCGAAGCTAAATCTGAAATATCCTTAATTTCATCCATTTTTTTTTCGGTTTTCGTTATTGATGTCAATTTTGTATAAACATGATATAGACATTAAATAACTTTTCTTCGTTTACAGCCGGTGTCCTGATCAACATAGAGTGCAAAGCGTGGGCCAAGAACATCTTCTACGACAGATACGAGCGGCGAGGGTCTGTCCACTTCGAGCTGATGGTGGACCGCGCTTAAGCGCCCGCCTCGGCGCCATCGCCACATTGGCCAGCACTCTAGTCAACGTCCAGCGTTCCATTGCAACCTCACTGCCATTCTGAGTTTGTGATTGGCCAAATGGTGCTTGGCTGCCAATATAGTTCGCCAATTGGTTAAGTTTCTGTTAAGGTGACTCTCGACGATCAGTAAACTAGGTTTATTTCTATTGAACCTGATTTTGTGTTAAACTCTGTGAGCCTCCGTGTGGCAGCTTTTGCGCAAATATTGCTCGTGTTTTCTTGCTCAACGTTTTCTTTGTGTCCTTGCAAAACTTCTGTGTAATGTGTGTCCTGAGTGTACGCATTCCATACCCAGTTTAGTGGTCGTCCAGAGACTGGCCAAGTCAGTTGGCCGAAGGCTGCCATGGTCATGCCTGGCGCCGGCTGCCGTACCTTTAGCAATAGCCTAGTCGGCGATTAATTTATATTCGTTTTAGAATAGCCACATGGCAACACAGTTTTGTTTACACGCTTAAATAAAGTTTAAATTATTAAATAATGTTTAATATTAATGTTTTCTGGACGATGAGTCAATAAATATGCAATAGTTGGTTCCAATTTAGCTTTTTTGTGTGTTTTATTTATCCTTCATTCCTATCCTCTTAATGACTATAAAAGTGACTAAATTACTTGCAGATTTCTAAAACAGGTTAAAGTGTTTTTCGATATCATTAAAAGCATATTCAAATAACTTACAGAAAATAAATAAGAGTGCTCATAAAAAAGTAATCAATGCTTACACAAAAAGTTTTAGTACTTACAAGCTTATTGTTAGAAATGAAAACTATATCATACTAATAATTTACCGAACAATCTTAAGGTGATGAATTAATTTTTCTAACATTTACGGCCCTTTTTAAACCTTCGTAATTTTTATATTATTAAAGTTGTCGTGATGAAAATTCTTGACAAGAAAGTTCAATAGTAACACAATACGTCTACCGTTTTAGAAACATGATTCCATGATATTTTCTCGATAGAAAAAAAATACAAAGTTCTCATTGTTATTTTTTTTTAATCTCTGGCATCTTCAAAATAACAAACGTAAAGTTACGACTTTTTGGATATTAACTATAAAACATACAACCTATACGTCTACCGATTTAGAATTTTGAAATATGCGATGGTTTTGAAATAAACAAGAAATACTTGAAATTAGCGCGCGACCAGCCAATATAGCGAGAGCCGCCCTGTACCTTCCTACCCCGATCGCTGCACGAGTCATTCCCGCTACGGCCGTCACACGGGGAACTTGTGTCGCTCGCGCCATCGTAAAAAAGGGTGACAACACAATAAGACAAAATGAGACAAATGGGGACAATAAAGAAAATAAGAAGAAGAAACATAAAGGTTGGAGGAAAAAGAATGCTTACAATTGGAACAAATTAATGAAGTAAGTTGGTTTTATTTTAAATTTGATGATAATTGTATTATAGACGATGTTTGATATGTACCCCTGTTTTAAGTACATAACGAATGTGTAAGATTTTTTTCATTTATAGCATAGATAATCTTTTCAGAAATCCGGAATCCAGAAGGAAAATAAACCCACTGATTGTTCACAATGTGAACCCACTCCTTCATAAGTACCTTTATTCAGTCAAAAATGTATGTTATCAACGCTCTACTGGTTTTATCGTATGATTCCATTTTTAGCAAAAAGCAACAAAGTGCAAAGAAATAAAAAATCATGGTGAACTTAGTGGAAGTATGGTGGCCGTAATATGGAACAGGAGCTCATTGGAGTAGTATTATATTTAAAAAAATACGAAAAAATTTCAAGAATTACATTTCTTAGTAGGTGGTAGATAAGTATATTGTATAAAGAATTTGATGTTGATATTTATTTCATTTATACTTACTACACCTGTGCGGGAAATTGCTTTGTACTAAAACAGGTTTATATTCATATTTACATAGTAATGTGAGTTTTCATTTCGAAAAATTTTGTGTAAGTATATTAAATTGAGTTCCTGGGTGATCTGGAAACACAATTGGGCCCGGAAGATGGCGCTGCAGTCACTCCTCCTAATCACATGAACCGATTTGGATGAATATTTGTGTGCACATTTCATTGTTGTGGGATGATTGGTTGATTCGTTTTCACATTAGCTAATATTATGTATTTTTGTTGTAAACTTAATTTAATGTTTATAATACATTATTATTGGTATAAATAAGCCAGTGTTCGTCTCACATTGCTGTAGCTGCCTACCTACCCTACCAGGGCCTAACTTTGTTCTGGCTATTTTATTTTGATTATTTGTAATGAATAATTACAATTATAATAGAGTGCAAAAAATAAATACATGCGTCAATATATTTTGTGTTTTTTTTAAACAATTTTTTCCCGCGGCTTTGCCCGCGTGGAATTAGGTTATATCGTGAATCCTGTTTTTTCCCACAGAAGTGTTCAGTTCGGATAAAAAGTATCCTATGTGTAAATCCAGGCAATTAGCTATATTTTATCAAAATTGGTAATGTAGTCTTGACGTGATTAAGTAACAACTAACAAAAAAATATACAAATTAACATCCAAAGTTTCGCATCAGTTTTACTGTATTAGTGATATCTTCCACTCTTGACTTTGACTGAGAAGAATTAGGGTTTAATAACTTCTTTCAGAAATAGTACCTTTCATTTCTGGGCATGATGTAATATCTACGTCAGCATCAAATTCTATCTAAATCAATTCAGTAGTCCGCGTTATTGAGTACCATTTCATTTTTTCAGAGTAACAATATTTTTTGTTATTTTAAAGATTATTTATAACCTGTATTATTTTGTAATAAAGTAAACATTACGAAATGATAATAATTATTAATAATTTATTTATTTATTTATTTATATAAGGCACAGTTACAGGATATAATCCAAGAACATTTACATCAACTTACTAAATTAATAATGTCTAAGTAGTTGTTAAAAAGAAGATTATTTGTTTATAAGCAAGAAAATAAAACCAATAAATCAACAATTAAATAAATGTATGACAATATTATAACTGTATGACGACTCCATACATGTTTGTCCCGAGTCGGCCAGCGGCAGCGCGGCGAGTTTGCAAGAATGACTTCGCGCACACCCGCGTTCGCGATAGCGAGCTATTAGACTCCGCCCGCCAAGCAGTGGATTTTTTTTCGTGTATCGTCTTAATATATATAAATCTCGTGTCACAATGTTTGTCCTCAATGGACTCCTAAACCACTTAACCGATTATAATAAAATTCGCACACCATGTGCAGTTCGATCCAACTTGAGAGATAGGATAGTTTAAACATGTTATACCACGGGCGAAGCTGGGGCGGACCACTAGTAAAATTATAAGACAGTTAATTGACGAGTTTTTAGCCAGACGAATTAAATAGCTTTGGAATGCAATAGTCATTACGAAAAAGAAAAATTTGTCACCTGAAAAACGCAACACTGATTGCTCTATCAAGGCAAAAGCTCTTTCACACACCTCTACTTACTCGTAAGTCTGGAGAACAACATTATAATTATTATAGCATTCTTTAGACTCTAGCAAATTCACCATTTAATTGATATTTATTTAAAGTATTAGAGAAATTGAAAGTACCGAAAAGAATATGCTAAGTTAATTCTGAGACAACATAATTATTGTTCATTAATTCCGGAGTTCAATCAGTTCCGGAGCGCAAAAATGAAAATTTAGTAAAAATTTTTACAAAATTGTGTCAAATAGTATCCGTGACTATAAATGATTCTGACATTGTTTCTTGCCGCCGCGTTGCAAAAATGGATAGCAAGTCTACTAGACCTCGCAATATCATAGTTACTCTACCTTCACCGCGCCATAGAGACAATCTTATATCTGCTGTTAGAAGATATAATAATACACATCCCCAAGACTTATTATGTTCTTCACTACTTGGCATCGTAGGCGAATCCTCAAGAGTCTATGTAAACGAACATTTGTCTCCAGAACAGAAGTTATTATATGCAGAAACTCGTGCGTTTAAAAAGGAATGTGGATTCAAATATTATATGCTTGGGTTAAATATTCTAAGATATATTTACGAAAGAATGATAACTCTGGTGTCATTTATGTTAAAAATACACAATCACTTGATAAATTGCGTAATTAATTATATATGTGTATTTTTTTTTTTATCCATGTTACTCTGATCGGTATTTAAGTATTGTATTAACTATTTAAATTAGTAATGGATCTTTTAATGTACTATCAAAACGTAAATAGAATAAGAAGTAAAACTAACGAGATTTTCTCTCAAATTTTAATAGAGAACTATGATGTTATATGCTTTTGTGAAACAAATCTAAATGAAGGTATTTGCGATAGTGAGTTGTTTGACAATAGGTATACCGTCTTCCGTAGAGATCGCTATACGTCACAATGTAGAAAGGTGGACGGCGGTGGGGTTTTAATAGCGGTTAAAAAAGAGATACCCGCTGTGCGTCACCAGACCTGGGAGAGCTCTGCAGAGGACATTTGGCTATCTCTTAGAATAGGTAATGTTACTGAAATCATTATTGGTTTAGTTTATCTCCCACCTGATATACCTAAGCAAATCTATGAACACTATTTTGAAACATGTTCACAGGTACTCACTGAAAATGATAAGCAGGTTATAATTATTGGTGATTTTAATATTCCAGAAATAGACTGGAGTCACGATTTAAATTTTATGCAAGGATCTCTGTCTCATAAGGCTAAGGCTCTTGTTGATATAATGTCTATAGGCAGCTTACATCAATTAAACAAAATAGTTAACGTAAATAATAGAGTACTAGATCTTTTCCTTACGAATATTATGGGATTAAAAACAGAAAATGTAGATCCTTTAATAAACGAAGATAGACATCATCCTCCTTTTAAGGTATATATTTCTACACCTAAAAAACGTAAGTCTAATTACAAGATATCTGATTCTTTTAATTTTAGAAAGTGTAATTTTACAGAATGCAAGAAATTTTTGAATAATATAAATTGGAATAATGAATTTAAAGGCTTTATCGATGTTGACGAATATGTAAATAAATTTTATGAGCTACTTTATATTGTAATTAAAAATAATACACCTTATAAAAGATGCAATGTTCATGGAAACGCACAAACTCCTGTTTGGTTCAGTAACGCCCTTAAGAAATGTCTGAGAGAAAAAGAAAAATATCACACAAAATTTAGAATATTCGGTAATCCACGGGACTATGATACTTTTTCTCTTTTATACGCAAGCGAGCAAAACGCCTTATCAGAACGTGTGAACGTAACTATAAGAAATCAATAGAAGAATATTTACCCCAATCTACAAAACTTTTTTGGTCTTACATTAAAAACAAAAAACGCGCTTCGTCCGTTCCTCCCACGCTTACTCTGGGTAATCGTTCAGCACATACAGATATTGAAATAAGTAATATGTTCGCAGAGTTCTTTTCATCTGTCTGGGAAAAAGACTCATCAGATAATCACATATTAGAAGTTGATAGTGTCGATAGGTCTAATTTTACATTGCACGATATTCAAATTGATAAACTAAGCATAAAACAACATCTTAAAAATGTTGATATTAATAAGGGTCCAGGTCCTGACCGCATATCCCCTTTATTTATAAAGGAGTGCATGCAAGGTCTTGTTGAACCTCTTTACATTATTTATAACCTCTCAATAAATCAAGGTAAATTTCCGACTATCTGGAAAACTGCTCACGTAGTACCTGTGCATAAGGATGGTGATGTAACTAGCTGTGAAAATTATAGACCAATCAGCATTCTTTCATGTTTTTCAAAAATATTAGAGGCTTTAGTGTATGATCATTTATTCTTTTTTATTAAACCAGCTATTAGCACGAAACAACACGGCTTTGTGAAACAAAAATCTACAACGACGAATCTTTTAGAATATACAAATTTTATTCATGGGGCGTTAAATAGTCAAGTACAAGTCCATTCTATATATACAGACTTCAGGAAAGCCTTCGATAAGGTTAATCATAGGCGACTACTTGGTAAACTATTCTGCGAGGGAATCCGCGGTAATTTGCTGCGCTGGCTCTCTTCATATATATTAAATAGATCTCAGATAGTAAGAATACTTGGAAGTTATTCTCGTCCTATATCTGTACTATCGGGTGTTCCTCAGGGCTCAAATCTGGGCCCTTTATTATTTGTGATTTTTATAAATGATTTGTGCAATAATTTATCATCAAATTGTTTACTTTATGCTGATGATTTAAAAATATTTAGAAAAATTTTCACTATAAATGACTGCATTGAACTGCAAAATGATTTGAATAAATTAAAAGATTGGTGTGATACAAATGCTATGTTTCTTAATGTAGATAAATGCTATGTTATGGAATTTGGTAGTACGACGGTAAAAATAAAATATAATTACTCTATAAATGCTAAAAATCTGATATGGAAGTCAAACGTACGTGATTTAGGAATTATCCTTGATAGCAAACTCTCATTTTTGGACCATTATACACATATTTATAAATCATGTAACAGATTACTAGGGTTTATTTTACGTTCATGTAAGGGTTTCCGGAATCCTAAATCTTATATTTGTCTTTTTAACTCTCTCATTCGTAGCAAATTGGAATATGCAAGTATGATTTGGTCCCCCTTTTATTTGATTCATATAAAAAATATAGAAAAAATTCAAATCAAATTTATGAGAATACTTTCATATCGGTTTCATCTAAACAAAACGCTTCATACTTATGAGGAAAGATTATCTTATTTTAAACAAGTAAAACTGTCAGATCGCCGAAAAATATTGGAATTAATATTTCTAAATAAAATTATATGTGGCCAACTGTCCACTGCAGCTCTGTCCCAAATTTCCTTTCATATACCACTTAGAAGTAATCGAAATAATCGAACTTTCACATTACCAGTCCACCGCACCCAAAGAGCATATTATAGCACTCTAAACAGAATCTGTACAAATTACAATAAGTTGTGTGAGATAATACCAGATCTTGACATTATCGGGAGTAAACCTATTAGATTTCGGAAATGCCTATTTGAAAACCTTACTTTGCTGTCGCAAGTCCTTCAATAGATTAGAAATTTGTCTCTTGTAGTTTTTATACCATTTCCCTTTTTTAAATTATCTGTTATCTATAAGTTAGTATATTGATAACTCTTTATATTTATGTGTAAGCGATTGTAATATTTTATAGTCTAGTAGTCAACACATGTTATTGCAATAACAATTAGTCATTAAGGTTTAAAGTGAAATAAGTATTGTACCTATATTATTGTTATATGTGTTTGTGTTGCAAATAAAAAAAAAATAAAAATAAAAAAAAAATTGTTATTTGCAGTAATTGCAAAAATATCCTAATAAAGTACCTAACATGCGTATGTTCATGTAATGTGATTAAATATTAAGTTAGAGTTCTTACGTAGAAACGTATTTAGTATAAAATTGGATCATTTAAAAAAAAACGTAATATTAGGTGTACCTATTATCTAAAACGAATCTGGGAGGTGTCGACGATGGTGTTAAAAATAATTTTAATTAAGACGATCCGGAACCAAAATACTTGCTAATTGTATATTATTTTTAAGCTATGATGTTTAAAATATAACGTGTTAGGTACCACAATTTATCTAATACTAGCCGCTCCGCGCGGTTTCACCCCCGTGGCTCCTCTCCTGTTAGTCGTAGGCTCGTAGCGTGATGATTTATAGCCTATATATAGCCTTCCTCAATAAATGAGCTATCTAACACCGAAAGAATTTTTCAAATCGGACCAGTAGTTCTCGAGATTAGCGCGTTCAAACAAACAAACAAACTCTTCAGCTTTATAATACTAGTATAGATAAATGAGTAAGTACACAAAATATAAAACATCTGCTACGATTGTTTAAAATTTTGGGATTAGAATAATATTTCATGATAGTAGTAGAATGATAGGTTTTTAGGAAAACCAAATAAAATATATTATCTTACATAGACATAAGTAGAGCAGCATTATTATAGACTGTGTTGTTTCAGTTTGAGCTATAAGATATTGATATTTAGAGTTGCGTAAAAAGACGCGTAGCATGTAAGTATAATAAAATAAAACCGGCCAAGTGCGAGTCGGGCTCGCGCACAAAGGGTTCCGTAGCAGCAAATATAATAAATTACAGTTAAATCAACCTATCTCAAAAACTATAAGAGATACTTTGATCAAACCAAAAATCGTTGAAAGAGTTAATTAGCATGCATCACCTCTATTTTTTTTAGAATTTTATACCCCGTAGTTATAAAAATAGAGGGGGGGGGACATACTTTTTACGACTTTGAGAGCTGATATCTCAAAAACCGTTCACTTTAAGAAAAATGTTTTTTAGAAAACTTTATATCATTTTAAAAGACCTTTCCATTGATACCCCACACGGGTATGTACATCGAAAAAAAAAATTTCATCCCTCAGTTACATGTATGGGGGGCCCCACCCCCAATTCTTTTTTTTACTATTTAGTGTCATATTTTTGTAGCGGTTCATACAACACATATTCCCATCAAATTTCATCACTGTAGTACTTATAGTTTCCGAGTAAATCGGCTGTGACAGACGGACAGACGGACAGACGGACAGACGGACATGACGAAACTATAAGGGTTCCGTTTTTGCCATTTTGGCTACGGAACCCTAAAAAGACGTGTGGCACTCGGGGACTGCCGCGGTAAAGCTATTGCATAGCATGCCTTCAAGCCACACCTCCGTGTCCGTCGGAGTGGGGAGCGTGAGGTTTTTTCGTTACGAAATTTATCGATTCGGTCCCCGCGCTCAAGGCCCGCGATAGAAGCTATGCAATAGCCGAAAAACTGAAATAAAATCAAGATACCATTTAGTACTGGAATAACAAATCTATAAGTTACTAGCGGTCCGCCCCGGCTTCGCCCGTGGTACATATGAAAAATAGATGTTGGCCGATTCTCAGACTTACCCGATATGCACAGAAAATTTCATGAGAATCGGTCCACCCGTTTCGGAGGAGTATGCAGACTAACATTGTGACACGAGAATTTTATATATAAGAATTATATAAATTATGTCAAAATTCAAAGTATGCAAGAGCAAAGCTAATCGTTTTGTAGTTTTGTGCAAAAGCTACAATTCGAAATTCTATTTTCTTATTCTCTCGACTTATTTGATTTTCTCTTTGTCCTGTGTTCCGCTACATAACCCTATTTAATTTTTCAATGAAATTTATATTTGAGAAAGCTTTAGTTTACACCAAAGCTTTTAAGAAACATAACGCTACGTGAATAGAACGTTCTACGTGTGTTTCTACGCGAAAACGACATGATCTAGGAAAATATTTTTTTCGCGAATTGTGTCAAATGATATATTTTTTTCTATATACATAATAATATATTATTCTTTAAAATTTCTAGTAGCAATACAACTAATCAAACATTTACAGTTGGTACCTACATAAACATAAAGACGTGAAAATAAAATTAATGGGAGCTGCATTTGCGGCGAAAGCCATTATTTGATTCTGAAGTCTATAATAAATTTCAAAGTGATAAATAAAATCGATTAATTAATATAAATTATTACAAAATACATTTTTATTAATAAATCTCACACAACACTAGCACAGTATTACAATATATGACACAAGTGAGATATTTTAAGTTACCTATTCTATAATTATTTACCCCTCAACTATACCTACTAACTAATAAGTGAAATTACTCCTGCGTACTGCGTAATATCTCAGATAATCGTTACAGCTAGTGACGCAAGAGAGTTCAGTAACATTTGGCAGAGGGTCCCGGCGCCGCTCCGACGGACCTTCGTCCCTCATCCCTCATGTTGCGACTGCGAAAACAAAATGCCGCTTCCTATACTTATTGAACCCTATGTAGATATGAATAGCTACGTACAATAGATATTAAAGTAACGTGGAAATGCGTGGAAGTGAATGTCGATTTCGAAAAATGCATCAAGCGCTTTAGGAAAATGCTTTTAAGGATGCTTTTTGTAAAGACTGAAGACAAAATTAATAGATAATGATATAAGAGGAAGTGTTCACGTACGCGTAGGTTCATCGCATCGTATGCTCGTAGCTCGTAGACAAAAAGCTAGTTTTGTGAAAGGTTGAGGAGCCTGTCATTATATCTTTTTTTACTCTTTCACTTACTAATAAATTATTTACAGGAACTATTTCAGAATAAATAAATATTTCCAAAAGAGCTTTTATGTTTTAGAGTCTTATAAATTTTATGCTAGTCACTAGCTACGTATAAAATTGTGATAGATGTTTCCATGATGTTTCAGTTTTATGATGATTGATAGATAAAAAAGCTTTAGTAAAGAAATAAAACAATATGAGCTTTTTGTCGCGATGCTTAATATAAAACATAACATTACCTTACCTATCTGTGTAAATAATGTTTTAAAATCATTCAAACTAAATTCTTTCACTTAAATTTGAATATAATAACTCTATATGAGGGGCAATAACACTAACAGTAATAGGGGAGAGTTTCTTATGATATGAAAGTACCCTGCAACACAAGGGTAATATTTAAAATCCAACGAACAATCTTTATTTTAATTCACTCTCCCTTTTTGCGAAAATTGGAAAACTTTTAAGGTCATGCCACATTGGGATTGAAATTGTTATACATATAATGCAACTTTGAAAGCAAAAGTTTGTTTTTCAATTACATTTAGTGTAAGAGCTACACTTTCTATGCACTTTTAATCACAATTAGTTTTACATATATGTTGTATCTCTAAATATATATATGATATATTATTGAGGATTTTCAAGAAAACCAATTTGTTTTCTGTTAATTCAAAGAAACGACATTTAAAGTCCACATATAGTAAATCCCCAATTATATCCCTTCTATCTTTAAGTTTTATTATAAATTGCGTTGCACACCAGAACACAATACTTTTAATCCTATCTCGCCATTTTTTCTTACCGCTACGTCAATCCGTGCCACAGATAACATGAACGCGTGAAGCGCGGCAAATTTGAATATTGATGAAATTTTATTTCATTACATAATTATATAAGGATAACAATATAAAAGACTTTTATAATTCAACTCTCAAGATTTTAAATATTATCTATTTTCTTGATTATGAATCTACAATTCATTTAACTCCGCATCCTATTTAACATAGTCAACAACTACACACCCATTACAAAGAATCGTCATGTTTATTCTATCCCTACAATGTGGTATAACCCTAAGTTTCACCCTGGCGCCGCGCTGTCGCAGCCGATGCCCTACATCCGATCTCATCCTATATAGTTGATATAGTTCAGTCAATAACCTGCACAGTAAATAGCTTTTACAACTGTCCTACAAGCTACATGATCTCACCTGTGATAGTCGTGAAAACGGACAATGTAACTTACGTGGTAATTAATTGTTAGGTTGACTTCTTTTTGGTGGGTAGATATTATTTTAGCTTAGAAGATTAATAACTATTGCACGCCTCATAAGCGAAGCGTTGAGGTGGGTACTACTGTCACTTCGCGCAAAACATCTGATTTTTCAAACTTAAAATGTCTTTATGTATCATACATTGCACTTGTAAGATAATACATACACACACATATTAAGAAAAAACACTATTTTTAACGTTCATGATATTTTTGATGTCATTTTTGTTATTTAAACTAGTTAAAAACAGTTTAAAAAAGTTCTGTCTTGGACGTCCGTGTGTCTGTATGTGCGGATCCTTTTTCTTGTTAACACGATAGCGACCGAAATACTTTACTAATCGAGTCTTTTTTTTCTCTTACGCTTGTCATTTCATTTTTCAGGGTCTGATTCGATGTGGTTTAATTGTTATTAAATAAACAAAAATAATAATTAATAAATATTTATTAAAAAAAAATTATGAGGCGTGCACTTTTGGATTTTCCAAATTATTTAAAATTATTGTATACGATTTTAACCATAAAATAATTAAACAATCTTATTATAATAAAAAGTTTTCGTGAGGCAGCAAAGGGGTCCATAAAAATATTCTACTACTTAAAAACTAACTTTAAGACATTGAGATAATATTACTATACGTATGGAGGAGACACCACGAACAAAATCTGTGCGCCATTTTTTTGCTCTGACTCGTTTTAAAAATTATTATCTAGTTAGGTTCTTACCGATGAAAGTTATTTCTTTGCACATTTCCGTATTATTTGTATTATTTGTGCAATATCGTAACACACACGAAGGCATATTTGATGCGTTTCACTTTAAAACCATTAAAAAAACCGCTCAACATACGTCATGTGGCGTATGTTGAGCGGAACATAAGTGATGTAGGCGGTGTCGTCTCCATATATTATGTATATCTCAATGCTTTAAGACTATTTTTTTAATCTACTTGTATCCCTATTAAACTAAATAATCATTACAAAACTCTTTGTTGACAAAACGTACATTACATAAGACAAAGCTTTGTCCCTATAAAATCCGGCAGGCATTTACAACAAAGCTACGCAATTTTGGTTGGCGCCAACGCTACGGTTTTGGCGCCTGTCGTCTGTCGTAGCAGACAACCCCTGGCCGAGATCACGATACATTGATTTTCTTACTATCTTACGTCTTTGTATGTAAATAACAGAGTTATATATATCATACATAGTAGTTAGTTTATTAATCTTAGATATTATTTTTAGGGATGTTATTGAAAAAATCGTAGATAATTAGAGGGATAAGATAAAACATAACAGTGAAGGGGTTAACATATTTTAAACCCAAAAATAATGAGCATAATGGTATTTAATTTTCAATGTAGGTTAGAGTCTTATACATTTTATGCTAGTCACTACCGTACGTATAAAATTGCGATAGATGTTTCAGTTTTATGGTGATTAATAGACGAAGAAGCTTTAGTTACCTACGAAATAAAAATGAGTTTATGTGTTTAACACAAAAAATCTAGGATCTTTAATGATGCATACTGTATGTACGTAATTATACAATAAGATTTCTCTAAATTTAATTTTTATCTCTATTTTTACGAATCAAGAATGAATAAAAGAAAAACAAAGCAGTGTCTATTTATAAGCTTATACCAAAGCTAATTTATTTTCAAATGCAAAGAAATATTTCTATACAACTGGGTATCAATTTATTAGTTTTTCTACATTCTGGATAAATCCCGAAGTAACATCGCGCTAGAAATCAGTTTAATCAATCAACTTTAATTTCAAAATACTTGCGCAAAATAATGGCAACTTATTAAAATGCACTTTGCCAATATTGGGACATAAAAATCTTTCAATATAAGATAATTGGGTTAAAAATATCAAAGCGTCGATGTACTGCGAACACTCCCGTTGACCTAATACACCCTAGAATACCACAGTTTTCCCCTAGCCCGCTCAGAGTACAGTCGCTATCATGGGCCTGGACAAACGCACTATTAAGATCATTGTGGTCGTGGTTGCGGTCCTTCTGGTCCTGGGTGAGATATGTGATAGTGTACAAATATTTTTTAAAGGAATAAATTAAAATTACTGCACGGATTTTGAAAGATTTTTCTGTTAAAGAAAGTTATATGTGAGTGAGATAGAGCTGTTTTTTTTCTTAGTTAATACAATAAAGTTTTTTATTTAAAGTATTATTGACTTGAAAGAGATTTAAGTTATAATAATTATTAAAAGTAAACTTTATTTTTATTTTTGTGCCTTGAAGGGATTAAGGAAGGATTTGCTGAAAATGATGCATAATATTTGCATGTAACTTCGTTTCTTTATATTTGAAATATAGTAATAAAAAAAATATTATTAGATATACATATATGGTGTATATTTACAACAAACAGACCTATTATAATTTATAAGAAAAACAAAAAAAAAAAATTGTTGGCTACGGCCTACGCATTGAAAGCTTTTTAAATAAAAACGAATTTAATTTGAGACAAATAGCTAGATTCCATGACACAATTTACCTATGCAAAACTTAAAACTTAAACTAATAACTTAAAACTTAAATTATACATGCATGATACAAATAACGTTCACGCAAGTTTTTTTTTATTAAAAATGTGGTAATGACGATGTACCTAATACGATGGCTCATACAGTGATTCGTGTATTTGAGTGTGATTGATATGGCTAAGCTAAACGTAAAAAAAACTTCGTTTTGTGAGCATTAAAAATAAGGCCAAGTAAATGTGCATGCGTCTTGTTTTATTTTTTGGAAAAAGATTATTATTTTCTAACTGTAGCCTTTGTTTATTTTTGAAGAAAATTAAACATCTCATTCAACGCAGCCTTACGCTTAGCAAAGCTTAGAATCACATGAATGCCTATAAATTTACAAAGTAATATATTTTATATTTCTGGTAATTGATGACCTGCAATAGTGCGAAGGGAAACAAAGAGCCTGAACGGATACAGTACTTACATTAAGTAAGTGTTAACCCATTTAATAATGATACGGAAATTAAAAATGCCTAGGTTGTAAGCTTATTACAGTCCCTCGTTCTAGGGCTTCTCGTAGTGGATGGACTATATCCTTCAGGATAAAGTTTTATAGAGGTATGCGAAGATCGCAAAATAAACGTGTACGTGTAAACTTATATTATTTTTCGTATATTCTCTTGTTAATTTTTTTGAACATACGCAAAACAGTAATAATTTTTTATTTCATAAATAGGAAGACAAGACAAAGATTTAGAACACGTCAACGAAAGGAAATTATGTCGTATGTATTCATCGCATCGATCGTAAAGATCGATGATCGAGAAGATTACCTATAAAAATTTATAATTCTTCCACAGGTACCGTCCTAGGAGTACTTTTGGCTATTTTCCTACCATACAGATACGTTGGTAAGTAATAACTGCCTTTGAACTCTATAATGTCTCTATATTCATTATTTTCGGATTTTTTTATTAATAATGATCGTCAATTTTATTTAAATTCGAAAATCATTGAAATAATCTTTACATAACAGCAATTCGTATGAACTGTTTTTATTTTGATTAGAATTGGAAGTATGGCCCCGTTCTGACGAGTACAACTACTACGAGCCTCTAATTCACTTCCGAGCGAGTGATCCTGGCAGCTGGCATATCTGGTATACGCGCATCAATGACTTTCTTCGTGGTAAGTAATAGCAATAAGTATATTTTGACGAAGTTCATTATTGAGTTAATGGTCACATTTAGGTCCTCTTTTACAAATTATTACCTAACTGTCAGATCAAACTATTTATACAAACTTATATAATACAAACTATCTATTTAAAATTGAAATTTGAAAATAACCTAAACAAATAATAATGGCTATGTATTTCAAATAAGCTTATAACAACTATGAACGAAACTACTATGATATTAAAAGTGTCCTAACAAGCTATCAACTCTTTTACTCTTCGACATTAAAAAAATTAATCTGTGTGTTCAGACTATGAGACCACCGTGCCAGAAGAGCCGCCCCGAGCTCCATGCTCGATACATCGCCACGACCAGCGGCTCGTGGCGCCGAACTGTGAACGTACACTCAACATGTGGGCACCATGTAATGCTGATAACTTCTATGGCTATGCGGCTGGGAAACCATGTGTTTTCTTGAGACTGAACCATGTAAGTTGTTTGGACGATCTCTTTAGACGATAAGGTCATATTTCTACCATATTGATGTTTTTCAAACTCTATTTGATTGTTGCAGATTCACTATTGGGTACCTGAACCTTATAATGTGTCTAAACCACTAGGTATTCCTCCAGAGATGCCGAACAATATCAAACAATTTATGGTAAGATTCGTTTAGCTACTATTATGTATTCTGTGGTCAGATTTAACGAAAATAGTGTGAGATTCCGTAGGTATAATAATATATTTTCACTGGCTAAGTAATTTAATCAAGATGTATTCAAGCGTCAAAACCCCTAAACTATGTTATCTTCTATTTGTTAACTACCACATTAAAATCCTTTTATTTTACTGAAGCATTAAATCTACGTATCCTTTAGCAACAACGACCAGCGCACCACTACGGGGACTTCATTTGGGTATCCTGTAATGGCGAGTTCACCTCAGACGAAGAGAACGTTGGTCCGATCCAGTACATCCCTGCCAACTTACCACCCGGCTTCCCCACCAGCCGACTTAATACCGCTGACCGTATACCCTACTCCACGAGGAAGCTGCCTGATCAAACTCATGGACCGTTGGTTGCTGTCTTCTTTGAGAACCCACGGCGTAAGTTTCAAATTACAACGAATCCGTTAGTGAATATCGCAAACCTAATTATAATAAGTACGTAATTTCACTTCACTTTTCAAAGAATTAATATTATTTTTTTTACTAAAATCAGTAATGCGGTTGTCGTGCTTACTTAATTACGTAAAATTGTTACAAAATGAGCTATAATACTGAAACATTTTCAGAAATGTTTATAAAAATCGCTATTCAACACCATAGGTTACCTACACTTACACATAATAATTTATCTAATAAAAAATGCTAAATACTATTATTACCTGACTGCATTGCATTATATTCTTCAGGAGGCGTCGTAATCAATGTGGAATGCCGGATTTGGACACGGGATATCGTTTACAGCAGCTCCAGCCGCGTTGGTCGCGCACGTTTTGAACTTTACATTGAATAAATTATACAAAATATATAATTATATATTACTTTAAAGCTATTTTGCATGCTTGGTGGATGTATCAGTGTGATGCGAATATGTTGAATGAGGCGTGCTACACAATTCAAAATTGAGCGGGAAAAGGCAAAAGACGATTAAAAAAAAACCTGTAACTTTTTTTAATGTTGCAAAGATGCTAACATATAAGTGAAATAAGATAAACATTATGACGTGTAGTACGCCTGTTAACTGTTAAGTTGAGTCAAATTAATTATGAAACCATTCAAAATTAATATGCTTGTGATTTTGAAATTGGATGTTTATTAAATGTTAGATAATAAGATTTAATAGAAATTATAATCTACAGATAAGTATATCTTTAGTCTACAATTTTCTTATATAAATCTTAAATATATTATATTATTCTGAGTATTAATGTTAATTATTATTTATTTATTCTTGCAATATTTTTTTTAACTATACATGGCGTTTAGATCTATTTTTACCATTTTTTTTTCTTTTTTCATGGCAAGAAGATACGATTTCCTATTTCCCAGTGATTTATCTTATCTATTTGTTTATTTCTATTTTAACTGTATACCTAGGTACACTTTGCTTTTTTTACTATGAGTGTCTGTATTTTTGTGATGTTTTTAGTTCATAGGCAATATTGTACTTAAAAATATGTTATAATATTGGAATTTAATATCAACGTATTTTTTGTTAAAAAAAAATATTATTATAAACTAAACTTTAACATAAAAATAGTTGTCTACCTACAGAAGGAATACAGTAAGAATATCCTACTTGCTAATTGCTATACGAAATTCACCTAAGAATTCTATGATTTATATAATTCGTTTGTTCTCTGTTCGTCTGCCGGGACCTTGGCCGGGACATTTTTATTAGACACTGATTGTCAGTAAGTTTTATTAAAGTTTTGACTAGATTATAGTCAGTAAAGTTTGTAATTATTAAGCTACTGTAACATGGTACCTTTCATTCGAATATTAAAATAGAGATTTTTTACCTTTAATCAAAAGCTTATAAAGTAATATCTAAATGAATGGTGTATATGAAAACAATTGTACCTAACTGTTATTGAAAATTAATATTCTATTTACTATTGAGAATATTTACTATGAAAAAATGTTTTTGTTAGAGTTCAATAAAGTAAAAGTCTAAATATAAAATTTGTTTTAATCACAACCTATATATTAATTTATTAAATTACTTTACCGTGATCATTTCGTTTTATTTAGAGTAATTATTATTTTATTCTACACTTTCCTTTATAAATAGGCTCCATTAAAATGAAAAAAATCTACAGTAGTTTTTCAGTAAAAAGAAGTATTCTGATTACTTCTTTTTACTTAGTTGTTTAATGTTTTAAACTAAACCATTCACTGTTTTTGCCGTAACCAGGGTAATAATGAATATTATGTAATTTACAGTATTCTAATTTCTATATCAGAAAAAAAATAGAAACGGTGCGTTCAGATTCAATGTATTCAGTGTATTCGTGAATGCGATTTACGAGAATAATATCACAGACTACAGTGGCAACACTCGCTTTTGACATAACGTATCTGGAAAGAACTGTCTGGCGTCTGCCATTTTTTCCAATGTCAAATTTAACAAATCTCACTCATTTTGTAAAGTGAAGTGGACAGCGAGAGGACTATTATTTTGAAGCTGCAACGTATTTGTGAGATTTTTTACCTGAATAAGTGCTAATAACGTTTACCTCAACAATGTCACAACTTAGGTTTTATTTATTTGCCGCTGTGTTATGTAGCATAGCTGTTTTCGGTAAGTTCTAAATACCTACCTACTTTTCGTTTGCTCGTTTTCTTTGTTAGGTACTTATCATGTTACTAGCGATTGTCATTTTTTTGCGTTGTACACAATGAACGTTTCGTGCAATAGAGGCTAGAATTAGCGTTAAACATTACGATGTAATTGCAGGCAGCGGCGATGTGTCGACAGAAAAGACTGTACTGATCGACGTGCCTTCCTCTCTATCAAGTGTGCCGGCGGGCTTGAAAGATGTGAAACCGTCAGAGGAGCCGACGACATCAGAAAAACCGACTACTGTGCCATCTGAGCCAACGACGACAAGTACGACCACTACGCCTGCGCCCACGACGACGTCGTCCACGACTGCTGCTCCTACCCCCAAGCCCACTCCCGCTCCTACCCCCAAGCCCACTCCCGCTCCTACCCCCAAGCCCACTCCTGCTCCGGCGCCCACTCCAACCCCAGCACCTAAACCCCTTCCTCCTCCGCAGCCCGGCAAGTGGTCGTACGTCGACAAGGCAACCAATGTCACATGCATTGTTGTCCAATTTGCTGCACAGTTGAATGTCACCTACACAAAGGAGAACAGCAGTAAGTACTCTTTATGTATACTTTGTTCTGGTTAATAATGTTTAGGAGAAAGTTAAGTACAGTGATTATACAGTAAATCACAACTAGGCTGTTAAAACCATATTATTGGTAAATCTCCTAAAACACCTATATGTCTTTAAATATGTTTATGTGAATTAAAATAAATTCATCAATAACTTCTACAAAAAAATTGATTTCCCATTCTAATTATTATCATAAAAAAGTATAAATATCTACTTATGACTTATCATTGTAAAAATAAAAAACGATGAGGAAAAAACAGTAACAAATTATAATATCATCAACATTATTATTTAATAATTATTATTATCATCATAGTGTAATAATAATTTTTTCCAATAGATAGTGATATAGAATTTAAAAATACAGACTATAAAATGACAATAGATACTTTGTGAAACTCCGATCCCACAGCTGTGTTAGCATAATGATTCACACTTTCATTGTTGCACAATAGACTATTAAAAATATTAAAATTCAGTTATTTTACTTCATTACCAATTCCAATAAGATGAACATTTTCTCAGATATCTAATTTCTTAGTTAATATCATTCCAAACTCAAGGTTATTTTTGTGATTAGAAAAAAAAAATTACAATGATTAGTATTTCAAGAGATTGTTTTGAAATGAAAGAAAAACTAGTCATTGTGTATATTAATGTAAGTCAGGGTTAGTTTATTGTATTTCTCTTTTAATTAGTATACTCTATTTATCCATACTAATATTATAAATGCGAAAGTAACTCTGTCTGTCTGTCTGTTACTCAATCACGCCTTAACTACTGAACCAATTTGCATGAAATTTGGTATAGAGATATTTTGATATCCGAGAAAGGACATAGGCTACTTTTTACCCCGGGAAAAAGGACAGGTTTTATCCCGGAAATCCCACGGGAACGGGTACTATGCGGGTTTTTCTTTGACTGCGCGGGCGAAGCTGCGGGCGGAAAGCTAGTTGGCTATATTGTATTATAAGTGACATTGTGAAAGTTTTTTTTTACAATTATTTATAAGATTTATTTATATCAAAACTAGATTTCCGCCCGCGGCTTCGCCCGCGTTGTCAAAGGAAAACCCGCATAGTTCCCGTTCCCGTGGGATTTCCGGGATAAAACTTATCCTATGTGTTAATCCAAGTTACCCTCTATATGTGTGCTAAATTTCATTTTAATCGGTTCAGTAGTTTTTACGTGAAAGAGTAACAAATATCCATACATCCATACATCCTTACAAACTTTCGCCTTTATAATAGTATTAAGATGACATATGAACAAGATTATTATTAAAAAAACAAAATACCCGACTGCACACTAAATAAAGGGAAATTTAGAAAAAATATTATTATGTCTTTATCCCGTGGGACTTTTAGGATAAAATGTATCCTATGACACTCCCGTAATCAAGACAAATCTAACGATACCTCATACATCAAAACCCATCAAGCCGTTTAGGCTACAGGTGGTCACAAAGGAAAAGACATACATACATACTTACATACACTCGAAAAACATTACCCTCCTTCTTTGGCAGTCGGGTAAATACACACTGCTTTATCAAAATGACTTGATGCACACTACTTTTTTAAGTAATGTTTTTTAAGTATTGATATGAAACTTTGCTATGTTTGGAATGAATAAAACATCTCCATGAATATTAATAAACTGATTGTTGATAGCAAAGCCTATAATTAGAAATTAATATTAAAATAATTTGGAAAATCCAAAAGTGCACGCCTCATAATTTTTTTTTAATAAATATTTATTAATTATTATTTTTGTTTATTTAATAACAATTAAACCACATCGAATCAGACCCTGAAAAATGAAAGGGTTCTATTCCTGAGCATACTCAAGCGTAAGAGAAAAAAAAAGACTCGATTAGTAAAGTATTTCGGTCGCTATCGTGTTAACAAGAAAAAGGATCCGCACATACAGACACACGGACGTCCAAGACAGAACTTTTTTAAACTGTTTTTTAACTAGTTTAAATAACAAAAATGACATCAAAAATATCATGAACGTTAAAAATAGTGTTTTTTCTTAATATGTGTGTGTATGTATTATCTTACAAGTGCAATGTATGATACATAAAGACATTTTAAGTTTGAAAAATCAGATGTTTTGCGCGAAGTGACAGTAGTACCCACCTCAACGCTTCGCTTATGAGGCGTGCAATATATATAATTTAGTGACAATTTGGACCAATAATCTATGTATTTATACTATTCTATAGTTTATGAGATTCATTATTACTCATAGACAGACAGACACTGCAGATGACTTTTTTACATTGTGATATAGAATATGTCTTCCTTGATGTTATAATACTAAATATAATGTAGAGTTATGGTTCTTCCTATCCAAATAGATTCAGTTTATGTGATCATAAAGGTGTTCAATAAAAATTTCATAATTTATCTTCAAACTTTATTTAAAAGCTCAAGGCTAATTCAAGATGCAGACAATTTTCTTAATCACATAATACAAGGCAATGTTACTTATGTTTGTGGCCACAGATTATTTACCAGACCCTGTATAATGCTATTTGTAACATGATACGTCTGTATTAGTTATTCTTTGTCGTTGAACAATGTCAGTAATATTTTCAAGTTATTTTTCCACAATGCAATAAATTAAAGAAAGTATTTATTTATTGAGCCAGACAATAAATTATTTTTAATGAATTGCTATTTACTTTCAGAATGTTATCAGCTTTAATAAAATTGTTCATTTTTGTTAATGAGCTGCTTAAAACTGATTTCTTTTTGTTATGTTGAAATTTGATTAGAATGAGTTAAATTTATAATTTTTAACAGTTTTAGGTGATTAGATATAAATTAGATGTCTGATGCTTTTTGAAATGGTATATTTGTAAACACTTCATTGATATCTTATTTGAGCAAGTAAAGACAGCAACAAATATATACATATTATCTAAATTTTTTGTCTTAACAACTACACTAAATAGCTTGTTAAATAACATTTCCAATTATAATATTTTATTGTAAAATACATAGCTTTTTATCCAAAAATATAATCCAGATTTGGTATCACTTCACTCTCACTACATAGTATAAAACAAAGTCGCTTTCTCTGTCCCTATGTATGCTTAAATCTTTAAAACTACGCAACGGATTTTGATGCGGTTTTTTTAATAGATAGAGTGATTCAAGAGGAAGGTTTTAGTATATAATTTATTATGTTTTAGACAAAGCGGGCGAAGCCGCGGGCGGAAAGCTAGTATATATATATATTTTTTTTAATATAATAACTTTATTGAAAAGTGATTCGAAAAGTAATATTCAAACAAGTTTTAGCTTTTGTAATATCAATAGCGTTGTAGGTTGTAGGGAAATAACATTTATTTGCATAGCATTGGATATTTTTATCTAGAGATAAGTAATATTAATTTCATGGAATATATTATCAGAGCTTGCGGAATAAAGAAGTGTTGTTCAGTTTTTATGGGCGTATTGTTTATTGGTGATGTGGGAGTGATTATTGTATAAGTATTAAGTAGTGGAGTCCCATGTCACCTAGTGTGGTAAGAGGCAGATGCATTATACATCTGTTTCACTGATCGATGTTCATTAGGGACAAGTAGGTGATCAGTCTTCTGTGCCCTGCCAGACCGAGACATTTTTTTTTCTTCGTCTCCATCGGGAATCGAACCCAGGACCCCTCGGTGCTACGCTCACGCGTCAACCACTGATTAATGTTTAAAGTAAAGGAAATATTTACTAAAAATAAACATTATGCTATGAATTGGAGACTTTTCTTAGGAATGTTTAAGGTCTAGGATTTAGACTTTAGGACTATATAACCTAGGAATGTTTAATTGAATCTCGGAAATTAAGTTTTAGAAAAATATTATAATGTTTTAATTTAAAATATCTAGAGGTAGTTCGCAAAATATCTGGCAAATATTGGTTCATTGGATACATTTAAAATGTTACGATTCTGAAAATTTGTATAAGCATGTGTTTTGTCTATTACATAGTAAGATTTTAATTTACCTATGTTTAGAAATTAAAATGCGGTATCATTTTGAGGGGCGTCATTGATAATCAATTTCATAACAATGTGACACTATTTATGCAATATTATGAAATTGTTATTATATATGTTTTGTATGATTAAGTAAGTAACAGATTTTTAGATTTAATAGATTTTTTGTTTCGACAAAAAGTTGTCTTTCTAAATTAATGAATTCGTCCAATTCTGCAATTCTAATTAAGATACCTATAGATCAGTTAGGATCTAGGATAATAGAGGATTAGTGATCTTAGCGAAAAAACGGAATATGCACACTACTTATTTATAGAATTAGTATGCAAGTATGTAGATTTAGTAAGAAAATGTATATCAGACTCGTGCATTTGTGTTTGTTTTGAGTTTTATCATGTATTCGATGTGACTTATCGGCGAGACGTGCGATAGCCGCCTTGTTCAAACATTGACTAAATATATGGATATAATCACGATTTGTATTTTGTACCGTTGATAATTGAAGTGTTGTAACGTTCAAGGAGTTGTAGGAAGTATGTTAGGATTGTTCTAATTGAAATATTTTTTTGAACATCTCTTTTTCATCGGGTATACGTATACACGATGAAATATTTTTTGAAAACGGTCCAGTAGTTACGCGTTCAAACAATCTCTTGATTTATATTTTTAGAAGGTATAGTTGAGAGGTTTAAAAGTTTGTCTAGTAGGGTATAGATGACTTGATCAGTAACTTGCTCGTAAAGAAAACTGATCAATGAAACGGATGCTAAGTTCATCTACCCACCCTCACAATGCAAAGGTCACGATAGTTTACTCTAGTGCTCTTTTATCCCATGTTCTGAAATAAAATCATTATTGAATTGTGTATTTTATTAGTTAAGAATGAAACATGTCGAGTAGACACGAGTTTTTTTTAATAAACCTATTAAATATTAGGTATGTTTATTCCCTTGTTTTTACAACTGGTATCAACCAGTTGTAAAAACAAGGGAATAGGTAGTAACTGATAAGCTTTATTTGAGGCTTTTTTAGACTAATTTTCATTCATTTTGAATGTTGACTTCTATTAACAGATGAACTGAACAGAACACATCCAGAATTTATGAATTTGAACTTATGCAGCTAAAATCAAAACTACACATTTGTCGCGTATCTCAAAACTAGAGCAAGGAGAGACGTGTTTTTGCGAATTTCACAGTACGTACGGTATTTGGCAGGCACCGGTCAGTTTCTAACCTACATACATACTGCATACCGCGGATATGTGACTCACCATGCGGGTTTCACTGAGTACCAGGAAACTGACGATTATATGTGATAACTGATTGGTATGGGAAGAGGAAAATATTGATTTCGTTTGTAAAGCACAATCTTATTGAGAGCTCAATCAGGAGATATCTGCACTACATATTCATCATTTATTACTTGACCAGGGTGATGGCCTGTACTCTATAAGAGGCCCGTGTCCCAGCAGTGGGAACGTAGGTTCACGTAGGGCTCATGATGATGATGATATATTGTAGTGTGATGAAAAGTTTATTGCGAATTTTATTATTCTATCCCAGTAGAGATGTGGAAACGTTATTTACGTATACGCATACATGAAAATCTAGTCAATAACTAAATCTGTACAAGTATACTTACACGGTACCTTTAGCAAAACAACCTAAGTTGAATGACTCCAGCCTGTATTTTGCACGTATCGCAATTCGCAATGAAATATACATTCGACAATTTCACAACATAAAAATTGTAAGTTGAGGAAACGGTAAATATTGATGGACATTTTAAATATAGATACTGTTTACGTCCTTTACAGCGATGGTTTTTTTTCCTGATATGTTGGTATGATATTTTATGTTAACTTCATATTTGTTCGATTTAAAACTATTAAAAATGCATTGTATTCTAATAAGTAATAAGTACTTATGATTTTTTTCTTACAGCTATTAAAAGCGTCCTTATCAGTAAACATTGATATTTTTAAATACAATAACAATAATTAGGTATTTATATCGCGTATACCTCATTTTTAAAGTTATTTAATACTAGCTGTGCCCTGCAGTTTTACACGAACTCTGCTCCTATTGGTCTAAGTGCGAGGATATAATATAAGCCTTCATCGATAAATGGTCTATCTAACAGTGAAATAATTTTTCAAATCGGACCGCGGTTCCTGAGATTAGCGCGTTCAAGCAAACTATCTAATATTGTATTAGTTTTTCAACTACTTCGTTAGTCTGCTTAATTCTAGATTCTAATCGTCAATAATATAACGATTGCGTATAAAAATGTACTAATTAAATTTCATTGTTTCATATGTGTGTCATAAATATGTTTGTTATGAGTCGTATATTAGTCATGCTCTCGTTTTGATAAAATCGTGTTTAGTTTCAATATCTGTTTGCGTTTTTATTTGCATTCGTGTTTTTCCTTTTAGCAGATATGAGTTTATACATATTTTAGTCTCTAATTTGTAAATAAATGTTTAAACTCCAACTTTAGTGAGTATTGGTTTGGGTTTTTGTTTTGGACCAGGTACCACTGCCCAGGTCCAAATCAAAAACTATTTAAGTAGGGGTGGTGCATGGTGCACCATGTTTTTTATGGGATGTATGAATTTTCCTGAAAATTTCCTAATAAACATTTCCATATAAGTGCGTCCGTGAAAGCACTACAATCGTCAATCTTTTTGAACATAAACTTTCACTTTCAAATCTAGTATTTAGTGCGGATATCCTATTAATCTATTTTAAATTTTAAACGATTATGTAATTTATAAGGAAGTTATTGAGTTGTAAGTGAGATTTTTGTAAGACTTACTCTTGGCACATCAGTATTTGGTTGCATCATGCTGCAGTTATTATTGTTAAGTTGGCGAATGTGAAATCTTGATATTTCTGAAAGAATCTAAATATGATATATGTTTTCTAAATCAGTGGTAAATATTACATAAGTTAATAATATTTAATGCGACTTAAAATAAGATACAAAATACAACGTTAAGAAAGAAATTTAAACCTTCATGAATTCTACGCCATTTCGTACAATTGAACATAAGTGGGATAATGAGATTAAAAGATTTTAAAACCCGCTTAAAATAAAACTTTAATCAATACTTTCTTTGTATGGTAAAGTTACTAGAAAGTAAATAGACAATAATAATTACTTCAAAAATTTTAATCCAAAATTCTTCGTATTGATTCTGTTTATAATATTGTATGACGATCGCTTTGGCGCAGTGGTTAATGACCCTGTCTCGCTCCAGAAGTTACAGGTTCAATCCACATTGTGGACTGGGAAAATATAGAGTATTAATTATTGATGATTTTTATCGTTTGAGAAAAAGGTTAAATGTTTTTTTCCATATTAGGTTTCATAATTCATTTATTTCTTTTTAGTTGATATTGCCTTGCATAGTCTAGATAGCGTTTCTTGAAATGTCTCTAGTAAATATTTAATATTTACTTGCATATGAATAATTTATCTAACGATTTAAGTACAGCGTATTTTACAAACAAATATGAACAAATTCATACGTTGTTTTAAAAATCGCAGTACATAAAATTAAAAAGGACAAAGCCCGGCACAAAGATTAAAATACTACAAAACTGCACGTGTAATATTATATCCGCAAAATAATATATATTCAGTGTGTATTCTTAATTTTTCGAAATCCATTCAATTGCTGATAAAGAATCGCGAAACGCGCTCAACAAGTTTGAAAATTTATAACCAGATCTCATTTAAATACGATAAGGAAATGATGCATATTTTTTTCTGAAATAACACACAAAAAAAAGAGTATTTTTAACGTATTGCTTAGATCATTAAGTAATGGATAACACACGCAGGCGTTTCCCCTTTTGCCGAGGTATAAGATTATTCGAATCGAAAAATCTTATGCTTTCATAAAAACTACTTGCGTAATCGATTACGAACACTCTGCGTATTCGTAAAACATCGAAAGGACGTCTGCGAGTGCTCCGCTAAAAATGCCGTTTTGCACTGTCAAGTCTTGCAGAAGCAATTCAAACATGTCGAATATTAAAAAAGATGAAATAACCTTTCATTTGTGTATATTTTTTTATTTTTTTAACGTACATTTCTAATTAAATGCAATTTCTAATAATCGTTTATGTATCGTTTAGCGATATGATCAAGACAAATAATCGAGTCATGTGTTTACTCGATCATTGATGCGGCCTCACGAGACTATCATGGAAAGAAAATATACAAATTTCAATCTTTATGAACTAAGAGATAAAGTTGAATTTAAAACGCGATATTGAACCGCATTCCCCACGAGACTATATTTTAAAGAAATACAAATTTAGCGAGACTATCTTGAAAAGAAATACAAATTTAATCTTTATGAACTAAGCGATAAAGTTGAATTTAGAACGCGATATTGAACCGCACTCCCCACGAGACTATAAAGCGATGTAGCGAGACTATCTTGAAGAGAAATTCAAATTTAATCTTTATGAACTTAGTGATAGAGTTGAATTTAAAAACTCGTCGCTTAAAAGGTCGTAAATTTTTACGACTTTCTTAGTGACGGACTGCTTTTAACTTGAACGTCGATAAAAAAATATTTTTCTAAGTATAATTTGAAATGAGATCAGAATTAATCTTTATTATATAAAAATTTTACACAACTGCATGAAAAGGAGTATAATGTTTATTTTGTAAGTCTTGTATATATTTATTAAAATTTACGCTCGGTTACTTTTAACTGGCAGAACATTTTAATGGTACGGGACTCGCGCACGAAGTGCGCGAGTCCGACTCGCATTTAGCCGTTTTTTTTTGTAATGTTAATCTTGTAACCTTTCTATTATGTAATCTATACTAATATTATAAAGCTGAAGAGTTTGTTTGTTTGTTTGAACGCGCTATTCTCGGGAACTACTGGTCCGATTTGAAAAATTCTTTCGGTGTTAGATAGCCCATTTATCGAGGAAGGTTATAGGCTATATATCATCACGCTACGACCAACAGGAGTGGAGCCACGGGGGTGAAACCGCGCGGAGCAGCTACTTTGTTTATATGTATGTACGAATATTGCGTATATTTCAGATTTACAAAAAATCCTGCTTTAAGGCTAAGGTGGATTGAATGCTGTGGGAGAAAATCAGAATGGACACCTCGGTACAGAAATAATAAAAATTTCTGGACCGATATTTATTTTATTGAATATAATATGTGATGTGTTGAATAAATACATATTCAAATACAAATAAAATGGCGTTTTATTGTTTTTTCGTATGCATATAATAATGATGAAAACGTTACAAATGACCTGTGTAGTATTTTTTATGAATATAATATTAATGTTATTTCTAATTTCAACAAAATTATTATTTTTGTAATATCGATATGGTTACATCCCTTTAGAGCGATTGTATTATTACGTATATGTACAGAGATTTTTCTGTGTAATCGATGTATGTGTGCAAAAACATGCTAGTCTGTCAATTTTGTAATAGTTTGAGTTTGTAAAGACACAAATTATTTTTGTGAATGTGTGATTGTGTTTCAAAGTGTGAGTTACCCTCCCCGCACAAAAATCGGCAGAAAGTTTAGTTAGAACATTTGCCAGCGTGCTCCATCCATTACTTAATGATCTAAGACGTATTGGCACTCATAATACCGACTTGAATATTGTTTGTAAAACTGGTTATAGAAATTAATACAGCGAGGATAGTTGAGAATTCTTTCGATTCGTAAGTGCATTCCATGTCTACCATACTGCGTTTAATTATAATAGTACAGGTTCGCCCGCATCTTGGATTTCTTTGACCTTGGATAAAAATATGTTATGTGCATATTATATGTTGTTTTAGACCATAATAAAGTCATTGAAGTGAAATATCAAACGTTCACCCGAAATATAATTAGGCAAGAGAATATTAATAATTCCTAATTTAAACTTAATTATTATTAACAGTATTATTGATTGATACATTTTTAATTATTAAGGGATTAAGTTCCACTATTAATAATTAAGATATATTCTAAATCATCATAGAAAAATGGAAAGATTTTTTACAGTTCGACACGATCTCGATCGGTGAGAATAGACGCACGGCCGATCGCACCATCCTCTGAGAGGACGAGAAAATATATTTATAATTAGCTTACGATATCTTGTCAAACTGGTAATGAAATTAACAAAGAATATAGACAGCTTATAAGATGAACTCATAGTGAACATGAAAATCGTTTCCTTATGCATATCTTAATTGCATTAAAATATTATAAGTAACTGGTTTCGAAGCAAGGTCAGTGTGAGCGCGTGACTCCGTCGATTTGTGCAAGTTATGACTCAATTTCATAACAGTTAATGTACCTAGGTTTTATTCTTTCACGATTGTTCTTTTCAGAATAAAAATTGGGTCGTGGTAACTATTGCTTTACGATATTCAAGTTGATTCGTTATACTATTATACAGGGTGTCCCAAAAAGTAGTGATGAACGAAAGCTGGGAGGTAGAGGACCAAGAGGGCTATCCGAATCACCCCCATGTGTGTTATGCGATTTTTCGTATTTTCGGAGTTATTACATTTTTTTCAATTTTTCATCTATCGCCGAGTACGGTGAGGTTTTTATTTATGGTGACGTGAATTATTGCGCTAGATGCTTGATTTTTTTTGTATGCTAAGCTGAAACATAGGCCAATTCAGTATGGTAACATTTACTATCGTTAGATCTTCGAATGGAATAAAAAAATAATTAAATGCCAAGAAAGATAAAATTACCCAGTATGTTCATAACTTCAAGGGCTCATAAAAAAATAAAATCACATAAAAAAGGTTTTCCATTTGGCTTTTAAAAACTTGCTCTATCGATCAGGTAGCTACCCTAAAAATTTCATTTCATTATTCTGAAGGCTTCAATCGAAAAATTGAAATCTAAATGTGGTAAGTGGAAAATTTTTATTAACATGATGATCATTAAAACCAATAAATAGGTGTTAAATTACCAGAATTTTTTTAAAATAGCCCCGCTGTTGCTCAATGCAAGTGTGACATCACCGTAAAAAGTTGTTTTTTAAATGTCTGAATTCTCTTTTATCATTTTTAATGGTTTCTTCTGCAACTATGAATTTCCGGGTTATTTCGTCCAAATTGTGGCATTCTCTCAAGTGGCCGAGGTCTTTTTAGTATCCCCATTAAAACAAATCAATGGGGTTTAGGTCGAGGGACCGTGGAGGCCAGGCTTTAAAGCAGGCATCACCGGCGCATGCGCAGGCTGCAACGAGCAATCCATCTTTCAGAGTATTTTTGCCCTTTAGCCTGGCCTCCACGGTCTCCGGACATAAACCTTATTGAATTTTTTCCGTGGGAATACTACAAAGACGAGAGACTGCCACAATTTGGACAAAATAACCCGGAAATTCATAGTTGCAGAAGAAACCATTAAAAATGATAAAAGAGCATTCAGACATTAAAAAGACAACTTTTTACGGTGATGTCGCACTTGCATTGAGCAACAGCGGGGCTATTTTAAAAAAATTCTGGTAATTTAACACCTATTTATTGGTTTTAATGATCATCATGTTAATAAAAAATTTCCACTTACCACATTTAGATTTCAATTTTTCGATTGAAGCCTTCAGAATAATAAAATGAAATTTTTAGGGCAGCTACCTGATCGATAGAGCAAGTTTTTAAAAGCCAAATGGAAAACCTTTTTTATGTGATTTTATTTTTTTATGAGCCCTTGAAGTTATGAACATACTGGGTAATTTTATCTTTCTTGGCATTTAATTATTTTTTTATTCCATTCGAAGATCTAACGATAGTAAATGTTACCATACTGAATTGGCCTATGTTTCAGCTTAGCATACAAAAAAAATCAAGCATCTAGCGCAATAATTCACGTCACCATAAATAAAAACCTCACCGTACTCGGCGATAGATGAAAAATTGAAAAAAATGTAATAACTCCGAAAATACGAAAAATCGCATAACACACATGGGGGTGATTCGGATAGCCCTCTTGGTCCTCTACCTCCCAGCTTTCGTTCATCACTACTTTTTGGGACACCCTGTATAAAGTCTTACTTTAATCTATCGACAATTGAAAGGTATTAGACACTATTACAGTGAAACCTGGTTAAGTGAGACATCAAGGGACCTGCAATGTCGTTTCACTTATAGAGGTATTCCACTTACCCAGTGTCTCAGATATACAGGTATAAATAAATATCTGTCTCATTTACAGAGGGGTGATACCGATTGTATCTTGTTTTGACATTTTTCAAATAAACATCTGTATGATAGTAAAGCGAAACTAAAACTGAAGGTAATTGAAGCTCAAAATTTGTACTTACGTACTTGGAATTACGTGTGGAATTTGTGGGTTGAATAAGAATGAGTAAACAAACAATGTTATCTCAGTTACAGAGGTTTATGCATATAAAATTTACTCGTTGTCTCAGTTATAGAGGTAACTATGATGATAAATCGAAAGAACAAATCCCAGATATAGAGGTTTACCTCGTCCCACTAACAGAGGTAATTCAGTGCCAAAGTGTTGGGACCTCAGCATGAGTTCCAGTTATGGAGGTTTCTCACTTATCCAGGTCCCACTTAACCAAGTTTCACTGTACATGATTTATGAGCAAGTTTTCGGTCTCGTCCCTGATGTCTATATGGTTGTATCGGTCTTTCATTTCATGAACATATTATGTGGTTGATGGAATATAGTGTATTTTTGTTTTGCATACTCCTTAACTAACATGTCTTCTGTGTAGTTGGCTAATTTAGATTGAGAGTTTGGAGATAGTAAAGATTTGAGAGATTCGCCGCCTTGGTTGAATTTCCAAAGGAGTAGTATTATTGACTTCAGAATGGAACAAATATACACAGGTGAAATCATGTAATTCCCCTGCTGTTAATGTAAGGCTCTGGTGTCAACGTTAAAAAGTGGCGCACGCGCATCGTCTATCTAGATTTCTACTTTCTTCATGTCTATAGCTACTATATGTATTGTTTACTATCGGTATATTATGTACCTTACTTATAATTATATGTTATACTGAATATATTGAACAATATTATCGTTCAGCTGGCAATTAATTACAAAATCAATGTATAGCTTACGTTTTTTCATTGCAGTTGTGCGCACGCGCAGCTCATTATACCGTCACGTTATTTATGTTGGCGTGTGATAATGGATATAAACTGACAGTTCTATATTTATTTATTTTAAATAGGCAGACAAACAATAAATAATGTTTACGTTCATACAAAATTTTCTCAATGCCAAAACGTACGTTGTTTATATTGCAATTGGTTGAATAAAGGTCAGTGACACGCGAGTAATATATCAAATAAGATGCATTCCTTTGTCTGTTGATTAAAACTTTTTATGAATTCGGAGTTTAGCCCTGTCCGTCCGTGGATCTCCCCATATTGGGAGAAAGTTATTGATTTTTATTAAACTCAACTTTAATATGAGACTATTCCCCGATTGAAAACCCAGGATAGAATCATATTATTTTAGATTAAGTTATTTATGAGCCAGAATTTTGTGTCATTCACCTGATAATTATTGTACTTTAAGTGAAATATCATTCTTATCTAATCCATTCTATTTCTTAGTTCTTCCCTTGACCATCCTTTATATAAACCGCATTGTTATAAAAACGTTATTTAATAAGAACCCTCTTCTCGATATTTTCTCAACGTTCATTCCCTTACAGACACGACAGATCACGTGCTACTGAACGTGCCGGTGAACGCCACTGTGAACGGGAGCTGCGGCAACGAGACGCAGTGGCTGCAGCTCAGCTGGCCGGTGGAGGGCGGCAACGGCAGCAACTCCATGTTGCTAGTGTTCGCGCTCAACACGACCACCAGAATGTATGCGATGCAGAACCTGAATGTGTCGCTGGTACCCGAAGTGTTTAATAACGCATGTGAGTATATTTTGTTAGTTTAGGTACGATTCTTCTAGGAGAAATTGCAGTTTGTTCAAGTGTTTTTCAACAGTGCTTAGTGCTAAATGTAGAAGTGAAGTTATTCTTGAAATTGTCTAATGCCTTCTTATTTACGTAGGATTGGTATAGATGTTAATATATTAGTTAATTGTTATTATTTAATGTTATAGCTACCAAGCGCAATATTTACATTTATATCCCAGCACTTTGCGATATTTTGTTTGATACCAATTAATAATCTGTTTGATTTAACAAATGTGTCTTTTAACGTTTTAGTCCAAGCTATTGCTTCCAACTATAATCATAATATCGGTTTCTAAAATCTGTCATCTCGTTTCCAGCGTTCAAAGAGCCAGTGGAACTATGGCACGGTGCCGAGTGGCGTACACCAGTAGCCACTTCCTACCGCTGCGCGCCCGCGGCACACCTCAACATGACCGCGGAGACCACAAGTGTTGTGGCTACGTTGACGGTCAGCCAGCTGCAGGAGGAGGCCTTCCGCAGTGCACATGATGCTGCGTTCAGCGCGGGTGAGTTACTGATAAGAACAAGTCTATTTTCCACAGTATTGCGTTTCTAACTTAGGAAAGTTTGTCTATATACCAAAAAAAAAAAATACAGTATGATTATAATGATCTGGTCGAGTTACTCGAAAACAATTTTTTCAAATGATGCTTATGAATTAGTAAATTAATATTTTTCGACCTAACGAAAGCTTTTGATATAGTCTCTATCCCATTTTCCTTTCCAAAATGAGAATAATAATATGTATTCGATGTATCAGTATACGATATTCCAAGATTGTCTTACTGGATGGAAAAAGGAAAGTGTTAAAATGAACTATAGTTTGCCAACAACCAACAGTGAATTTTGGAGTTTGCAAAATCGGGATCACTTTGGGCTCAATATTATTCCTGGTTTACCTAAACGAATAATTAGTCGTATCTATCTCACGAATAGCAACCGCAAATGACGGCACGGTATTGTTTTTTGAGTGATAATTGTAAAAGTATTGCTACTTTCTAATTCAAGCAGGGTTACTTTTTCACCAATAATTTGCGAGGATGTGTAGTGAGGAATGTGTTTGTAAAATAACCAATAGTATCGCTTCAAACTTTAAACTAAATGAAGCGATATGATCGGTTCTTTATAAACACATTCCTAACTAAACATCCTCGCACATTATTGGTGGAAAAGCACCCTAATTCCTGTCTGCTGGAAAATTAACTTAAAATTAGAAATACATTTGCGATTCCTCTTATAAAATTTCACTGTATAAATACAGAACTAGTAATAAATAGATAACTTGGTGTGTACTACATTGACATCTGACCTTGATAGCCGGCTATCTCGCTAAATATTTACGATTGCAAATTATTAGCTAATAGCAATTATTGAATGCGCGTGGTCGCAATTTTCCTGTAGACTTTAGTATGTTAATTTTTATAAGGTAGTAATGAGAGAATTAGGTTGTAGTTTTTGTTATAAAAGTTAATAAATAAGGTATCGAGCCTATAGCTTGCTCGATCTGGAAAACTTATTGCAACGTAATTTTTTGGGTCATACACAGAATTTATATGTAAATATACAGTAATGTTTTAACAATGTTTCACAAATAGAAAATACATGAATATTGCTTTGTAGAATAATTTTATCGTAATTTTAATAAATTTTTTACATTTTCAAATTGACTCTTGGTAAAAAATCATTCTGTACAAAAGTCGATGTATTGAAATGAAATGTAATTAAAATATTAATGAACGTTATTGAGCGATATCACGTCAGGGTTACTGATAAGCATGTTAGGTATAACTCTATAAATTTCCTGTATTTCTCTTGTTTATAGTGTTGTTAATAACTAATCTAATGTTTGTGACTTCCTTTGTGAAATTTTATTTTACACAATATTCTTTGAAAAAAGTACATTTCACAACTTGATTTGATAATAATCCAAACCGATACATTGCTTTTCTTCATAAGGATAGTAGTTCTTTTCTGCATTTTTAAACAAAAAAAAAAGCTTTGTTTCATTTTATTCAGTCTTTCAAACTGCTGATTACTGTTTAGAAGATTAGCTTTGACTGTTTCGCCTGCGTATTCTAAAACTAATCAAATTGCATACCACAAAACCCTCCAGAACCACGAAATCTATAGGTCAAAACATTAAAAATTCGTGCAATATTTTTCAATTTATCTTAAACAAATATACTTTTGTATACTGTATAGATATATTTTATATATAACTAATTTTTATTAATTATGTACATCCGTTTGCAGCTCGCGACTGCGGTGGTGGTGACGTACCAGACGCGGTGCCGATCGCCGTGGGATGTGCGCTCGGTGGTTTAGTGGTGGTGGTGTTGGCCGCGTACCTCGTGGGACGTCGCCGGTCCGCCGCTAGGGGATACCTCTCTATGTAGACTGTAGGTGAGTAGGCATAATACACATACATACACGTATACGTTATAGATTAAATAATTGATACACACGCGTATGTAGACATGTATGAACACAATATATACATTGTGTTGTATTATTTTGCGTACACACGTCGAAGCGTGTACGCAAAATAATACAATTCCCAATCAATCCACACATCTACAATACATTAAAAATTCATATGCACGCAAACGCAAATGGATACAAGACAATAACAAAATAATGAACACACACATAAATACGATTAATAATCCACAAAAAATCCATAATATGGTAAAATGCACGCACACACTCACTAATGCGCGCGAACGTGTATACGTACGCACACATTTTCCACACATACGCACGCATATGCATTATACTTGTACACAAACGCAAAAACTGCGTGTAAAAAACCCGGGCGCACACAATACATGCTACACTAGTAGTGTTTACTGAAGCTTTACTGAACATTTCAAATCGTAAATATTGATAGATGGATTTTGTTTTTACATGGTTCAGCAAAATTTGCAATATTAAAATGTTTACGCCAAATCAGTGAAACCAGTTAGCTTTTGAAACACTACCAGTGAAGCAGCTTATCTATATTTTATAGTTGCACTTGCAAATTTTCCATTTATTTAATACTTATTTATTTAATACTTATTTCTCATTTACAGGTCGCGCGTGAAGTGTCATCATATTATGTAGTCAACACATAGACATCTGATAAAAATATAAAAATAATCACATAAATAGCCAACAAGAAGAAAAAAATGTGAATATAATTATTTATGTATTGCTCAAGCAGCGTCTTTCAGCTTCCCAATGTTACACGAGACGCACGATAGTAAAATTCCTAAAAAATAATAAATGTACGTGTAGATAGATTATTATTGAATCGTAGAAATAATAAATATAATATGAATATTCTTGTAATATTAGATGATTTCAATTTCGATAATTTCATTATGTATGATTGTTTTTAATATAAGTTTATGTGCCGTGTTTTGTTATTAATCGACACAGTAATAATGGATTATGTAAGAATTATTTTCGAAGTTTCATTTATTAGTATTTAAATTGAAGTTAATTTTATTCAATAAAAACTAGGTTAAAAATGAATAGCTTTTCATTTATCCATAGACTAAGAATGAAGGAGGCTCAGACAGATAATGAACTATAATACCATACTAACATAATACAGAGATTATTTATTTTTATTAATTCTCAAAATAAGGATTTCCCCTACATACTAGAAACCACACTAGAAACATTAAACACAACATATTCAAACATTTTTACGTTCAATGAAATGTAGATGACCATAGACAATTATTATTTTTCAGTTAAAAATAAATTATCTATGGTCTGGCAAAATTTTATAATCTGTGTCGATCAATAACAAGGCTCGTGATTGAATTTTAAGCTTGTATCGTCTCAATTAATATGAATTTCCAAAGATAATGTCATTGTTATACAAATGTATAACTAATTTTCGTATGGTGTAGGATATCTGTCCATAATGTAAGCTAAATTATAATATGGAATATTTTTTTTGGTTAAAATGATATAAAAGGCAAATATTGCATATTATATTTTAAAAGTAGCGACTCTTAGGAGTTCGCTTTTCAGGGTTGGAAGTTGTCGTCGCTTAGAGGTTATTTTTGGTTTGTGAAAGAAATTATTTTATTTTTAACACCTTGAGAAAGTACAAATTATCCAAAGTAGTATAAAATTATTACTACAATCGGAGTATAACATTATTCTGATCTCGATGTATTGTGATTTCCCCCTTTTCCCCCTAAGCGACAAAAGGAACAATGTAAAAGGATAAATAAAACATTTTTTTATTTCCATAATTGTTTTATTACAAATCCCTAATACAATAAATATATACTTTATTATATACAATACTTATGTACAAGCTTAAGATTATGAACACTTTAAATTTACAGTGTGTCCCCACTTAATTAAATTACAACAAAATGACAAAAAACAGTGTTTGTATATTTCGATTGTGAGACGCCAAAACTGCTAAACCGATTGTCTTTTACACGGAACTGTTAAGATAAGAAAATAATAGCACAATAGACACCACTGATCGCAAACTCATACACTAGACTTACAACATTGATAATCTGCTTTTATTTACGAACAATAAACCCATTGATGATAAAATAACCACACGTGTAACAATAATGTAAATTTTAATACATTTGTAAACAATTTTCTTATATATGCTATAATAATCAATTCTTTTATATGCTATAATCATTACCTTTTTTTAATTTTTACAAAAGTATATTGCATTTTGGAAAGAAATGCTGCTCATGCTCAACAAATCAATATTTTAATTATTTTCGGTACAACCTTGGTACAACATCCAAATATGTTCTTTTGAAAGCGTAACAGACATAAAAATCTTGACGTGTCAAGGGACACTGGAATGGAACGAAGTTCTACGAAAGAAAGAGAGACAGATAGAGGAACAGGCGTAGGTACGCTGTAAAGCTCACAACTACAGCAAAAAGTGCCGTTACAACATATTTTAGTCTTAATATTTTCCGTCTAGCCCCCTTTTGCAACACGCCTTATGGAACTTCGTTCCAATAATATTATAGACTTCCATTTATAATATTGTATACAGTGGGGACATTCTTGATAGTTCTGAATTTGCTTTTACCTATTAAAGCTGATCCCTAAATAATATTATGTACAATTTGCGACTCGTAAATGCAAAATTATACTGGTACAAATACTTATTCATTCTACCATAAAGACATTTATCATAGACAGATAACCGTGTACTAAATTCTTTACAAATTTCATTTATTTAAATTGTAAACGTATGCTTATTGCATTAACAGTTTTAATAAACTTGACTTTGTGATTATAATAAAATTTGTGATTACTATGAATAATTTATATGCAATCAATCTTTATTATGTCTTTTTCATTTTAAATTGACTTCAGCTTAGGTTGACAAAGAAACAAAATATTATTATATATCCAACATAAACATAATTTTAAAGAATTAAGAAGCGAGTGGCAAAGTATATAAACAAAATAACACACAATTACTACTTGATCGAGATTTCTCTCCACGACTTTATTATGGGTATAGTAATATTAATTTATTCTTATGTAAATTATTATTATTACTGAATACTGGTTTGTGACATTATGTACCTACGTATATACATGTTTTATATACTAGCTTATTTTTAAAGTATTACTATATTTTTTGTGCGGGCAAGGTGGAATCACAGTTATGGAGTTGCATAAATAATAATTTTTAATATTTTGGGTGTAAGGTTGAAATTACATTGTATTTTTATATTTATTACAATAAATAGCCTCTAGACAGCCTCGTTAGGGTTGTTTATTTTCTAGAAGAATTGAATGAGATTCTTTTGTAAATTAATATTTTTAAATTATAGACCTAATCCTTATATATTTAACTACTAGAAAATTAGTCAAAATTCTTGAAAATGATTAAGAAATGCATTCTGTATATTTTTTTCATTGGGTTGACATAATAACAGTAATATCATATTATTAGCCTAAATGACTGTTCTTATAACTACTTATTTATATATATAATACAAATGCTTATAATATTCCATTTTGTAGACATTTATAGACCGTAAATTTCGCATCATGGATTCCATCCATTGTTAAGTAAGTTTACATTAAGTACCCATTTAAGTAACATCGTAGAATAAGAAGTTAAGCTTTCGAGGTACGGTTGCAAATGTTTAAGACTTAAGGATACCTAGAAATTGCATTTTTATTGTGATGTTAACGTTTGAATGAAATGACATAAAATTCAATCATATCGACTGTTACAAAAAGTCGCGTTTATAGCATAATGTACTTTCTCACAATAGTGTTAAAAATTGCATAACTTTTCTTGTCTTAAGACGTGGGGCAGGAGTCCAATAGTACGTGATGCAGTGACTCCATTTCAGTCCAGTCCTTCTTAACTCCTCCGACGGATATTTCTCGTATGCAGCCCTTGAAGTTTTCTCTGCTTTCCGCCGCGTCTACTGCGCCTTCTGTAATGAAAAATGTTTATGATAAAAAAAGTTTTTGAAAAAAGAAAAAATGTTTGGTATACTTAAAGCTTATTTTGTGATTTTTGTTCTATCTAAAGTCTAAACTATAGGCAGATATTTGCATTAATAAGTACCTAATTGATTTGCTTTTTTTACATTGTGGTGTGACCTTTGTTTTTTGGGGAAGATAATTAGCCTTGACCAGCGTGGAACGGCCTAATCTCGAAAGGCCCATGTCCCCCATCAGTGGGAACATTATAATGATGATGATGTGCTGTAAAGCCACGTACCCGGCAGGCCCGCTATGTAGAGCGGCGCGGGGTGGTGGTGCGCGGGCAGCAGCGCGGGGGCGGCTCGCTCGTCGGCCGCGCCGTCCAGCGCCAGCGCCAGCCCGTGCGGCGCCACGCGCGCGCGCACCGCGTGCCACGCGCCGTCGCACGCCGCGCCGCCCCACTCGGCGCGCGCTCCCCATGCGCTTAGCACCACCTGTTTGTGTGAAATAAAATAACCCATTGAGCCCCAAGTGGCCCGATCGGTCCACGACACAATAGATTTTCTATCGAGTCTGTGTAACGTCGCTTTATTATGCTGAATTAACAATCATATAATAATTTAAAAAAAGCAGGGAAATGAATAATACTTTCTAAAACAATAACGTAACGAAACATTATTATTTATTCCCAATGGGCGACCTTACAGCTTATACTTTATAGTTTATACCTCTACAATAATATTATGATATCCCGCAATCGATGGAATAAGTTCCGTTTCAACCAAAAAGAAATGCAAAAAACGATCGTTACATAAATAAGCTAACTAAAAATTAACGAATTTTAAATTCGATTTATCCCGACGTTTCAGTTTTCACATATTATACTACTTATATCAAGCTTGGTCATGCCCTCTAAAATAAAATAAATCGTATAAAATCAAACACATAACTACTACGCAAATTATTATTATAAAATAATGAGCTATCTAACTCACCACTCCATTCTTAAGTTCGAGGGTAGCTCCACCCCCCGACATGATGAGGCCGTTGGGGGAAAACGAACGGAACTGGAGCCGCACCTCCACTGTCTCCAGGTCTTCACTCCACCACTTGCTGGACCATACCGCGTATGCGTCTCCTGGAAATATTGAATGAAGCGAGTTAGATACTTATTAAATTTGGTTGCACTTGATTCTTATTTTTGCGTGTGTTGATAAAATTTGTGAATGAAAAAAGCTTTACAATAATTGTGTTTATTATATGAAATAAGTAGACTTAAGATAGATATAGGTTATACTTCCAGTTCAAAAAAGAAAGGTTTGTTACGGTTTGCAATATAGAATCTTCATTATTCTGTGATGATGAAAATATCAAAATCTGTTACAAAAAATATTTTTCCTATACTTACATATATAGGGAGATAGGTAATTGTTATTTTTAGGGATGTAACGATACCGATACCGATATATCGGCCGATATAATCGGCAAGCCGATACATAGGTATCGCCGATTATAATATAACCGATATCGAAATCAATCAAAAAGCAAAAAACCGCGCCCAATGAACGATGCGGGAGGTCGCCCGCGCGCGGGCACTTTGTTTTCTGAAAAAATTCTACCAATAGTAAACTTTGATTACTGATTGTATGTGTATTAATTGTAAAATAATAATACTCAAATAAATATTTTTCTTGTTTTTTGATTTGGCATTTTTATTTAAAAGAATATGATTTACAGTTGAGTCTCTGTTAAATGTTGGTAACTTTTATGCATTATTCACTATTTATTTTTCTATCAGGCCATCGATATCGGTATCGGTATCAGTATCGCCGATTTTTTACTAAAAATATCGGTATCGGTATCGGTATCGTATCGGCAAAATCATGTATCGTTACATCACTAGTTATTTTGCTTATGGTAAATTATATAAGCAATTCAAATTAACATTATTTCTTAAATATAACTATGAAATCACCATTTTTAATATAATAGTTTAAAGCTCATTTAAACTATGACTGTGATTAATAATAATTTGTAAAAATAAACATCTTACCCGCAAAATAAGCGCCCCTCTCGACGCTGGGGAAGCACTGCCCCACCGCGTGGTGCGCGCGCGCGTCCCGCACGAGGTCGTCCGCGCGCCCGCACACGCGCACGCGCCGCACGCACCCGCGCAGCCCGCCCCACCCGCCCCACCGGACCACCTGCACCATGTACATATATATCACTAATTGTAGGTAAAGGAGAAATTGTGGATGTGCTCTGTTATTGTTCGAGCAGCGAACAAATATTTTATTTAAACATTATTACTTACTAGCTTTCCGCCCGTGGCTTCGCCCGCGTTTTCAAAGAAAAACCCGTTCCCGTAGGATTTCCGGGATAAAACCTATCCTATGTCCTTTCTCGGGTATCAAAATATCTCTATACCAAATTTCATGCAAATTGGTTCAGTAGTTAAGGCGTGATTGAGTAACAGATAGACAGACAGAGTTACTTTCGCATTTATAATATTAGTATGGATTACATTACATATTATAATAATTGAGCAATAACGTAAATTAGGTCAAGCTGCATCAACAGTATTATCGTGCGACGGCCGAGCCGGCCGGAAAGCGCAGTTCATTCATAGCAGCGCCCGAGTGCTCTATCTATCCGTTCAAATCCGCGTAAATCATATATAATTATTAGCAGCAATTAAAGTTTTCCCAGTTGTCCCATATCGTATCTTTAATAGCAGCATTTAGCGCAACCTAAATACAGTCCACTATTGAAGTAGTACGTAAACTCTATAACGTAGGTAAACTGTACAGTTATGTACCTACCTAGTTAATAAACTGCATACAATGACAAATTTGCACGAATAGCTAGACGAATAACGAACATGTATACAGTATAATTACATAGGACGCCCTGCTACAACGTGGAGTGACAAAATCCACAGGATTACTGGGCAAAACTGACGGCAACGAGCAAACGACTGGGCTCAGTGGCGTGCCATGACTGAAGCCTATATGTCCCACAGTGGACAAAAGTAGGATAGGATAATAATGATGATGATGACACAGCATATTACTGGCGTGAGTTAGCGTGAGTAAGAGTGAGTGAGCTTAAGTTAGCGTGAGTGATCCTGAGTTAGCGTGAGTGATCCTGAGTTAGCGTGAGTGAGCGTGAGTTAGCCTGAGTGAGCGTGAGATAGCCTGAGTGAGCGTGAGTGAGCGTGAGTCAGCCTGAGTGAGCGTGAGTGGTCCTGAGTTAACGTGAGTGAGCGTGAGTGGTCCTGAGTGAGCGTGAGTTAGCCTGAGTGAGCGTGAGTTAGCGTGAGTTAGCCTGAGTGAGCGTGAGGGAGCGTGAGTTAGCCTGAGTGAGCGTGAGTTAGCCTGAGTGAGCGTGAGTTAGCCTGAGTTAGCGTGAGATAGCCTGAGTTAGCGTGAGTGGGCGTGGGTTAGCGTGAGTTAGCGTGAGTGGTCCTGAGTTAGCGTGAGTGAGCGTGAGTATGCGTGAGTTAGCGTGAGTGGGCGTGAGTTAGCGTGAGTGAGTGTGAGTGGTCCTGAGTTAGCGTGAGTGAGCGTGAGTGGTTCTGAGTGAGCGTGAGTGGTCCTGAGTGAGCGTGAGTTAGCCTGAGTGAGCGTGAGTGATCCTGAGTTAGCGTGAGTTAGCCTGAGTTAGCGTGAGATAGCCTGAGTTAGCGAGAGTGATCCTGAGTTAGCGTGAGATAGCCTGAGTTAGCGTGAGTGGGCGTGAGTTAGCGTGAGTGAGCGTGAGTAGTCCTGAGTTAGCGTGGGTGAGCGTGAGTGGTTCTGAGTTAGCGTGAGTGGGCGTATGTTAGCGTGAGTGAGTGTGAGTTAGCCTGAGTTAGCGTGAGTGAGCGTGAGTGATCCTGAGTGAGTGTGAGTTAGCCTGAGTGAGCGTGAGTTAGCCTGAGTGAGCGTGAGTGGTCCTGAGTTAGCGTGAGTGAGCCTGAGTGAGTGCGCGTTGAGAATTCGTCAGATTTGAACCATCTGAAAAAAATTGGTTGTTTGTAAAGTCGGTTTACTGACGATAGTTGAACGTGACAACGGCCTATTGTGCTTCTTTGTCGCTCGTTCCGCGCTCTCGCTTGCACTTCAAGCATTACATGGAACGCCTTAGAGCGAGGTAACGCCGCATGAGTCATGTTTTTTCGTGTGTGCAGCCGGCTCTATCGAATTATAAGACGTTGTCACGTCAAAAAAGACATGTGGCACTCGGGGACTGCCGCGGTAAAGCTATTGCATGCTATGCCAAGCCACACCTCCGTGCCCGTCGGAGTGGGGAGCGTGAGGTTTTTACGGAATTTCTGGATTCGGTCCCCGTGCTCAAGGCCCGCGATAGAAGCTATACAATAGCTTAATAATCACTTACCGCCGGCGGCACATTGGGCAGGGCAGCGGGCAGCCCGCCCACATAGATGCGCGCCGCGCGCGAGTGTGGCGGCGCGCGACCCGCCGCCGCCGCGCCGCCCGCGCCGTGCGACAGCAACACACGGCTGCGGGAGATGCGCACTGATATCTGTGGATACATCGTATTTCCATGTAATTACAGTTATTGGAACGAAGTTCCATATCGCGCGTTGTGAAAGGGGGCTAGACGGAAAAAATTCTTACGAAAAGCTGTCACGACACTTTTTCTAACATTTACGACCTGTGTTTACGACCCTTTTTAAACCATCGTAATTTTTATATTAATAAAGTTGTCGTGATGAAAATTCTTGACAAGAAAGTTCAATAGTAACACAATACGTGTACCATTTTAGAAACATGATTCCATTTTATTTTCTCGATAGAAAAACTACAAAGTTTTCATTATTATTATTTTTTAATCTCTGGCATCTTCAAAATATCAAACGTAAAGTTACAACTTTTTGGATATTAACTAAACTAAAGCGAAAGATGCGCTCAAATGGAGACTTATGAGAAAAAAAACCTGATCAGTAGCGTCAAGCGTGACGATAAATCGTCAAAAACATCCACACAAGGAAATAAATTTGCCCCCCCCCCCCCCTCCTATAGTTCGACCATACAAAAATAATAAAACACAAAGGAAATTTTATGTAAAATATTTTCTTAGTAATAACCGTGATGGTATTTGTGCAGGTTTTGGAGCAAAAGTCTAAAAAAATGGTCTATATATATCAAAGCTCGGATTCACGCTAAGACCAACAGGAGCGGATAAAACCGCGGGTCAAAGCATAACATAAGCTCACCGATCTCCAAGTGCCATCAGCGAGTACGGTGGGCAACGTGACTTCTTTCTTCTTTCTGCCGCGTACAATGAGCCGCACTTTGCCTTCGTGCAGTATCAGTGCTGTGAAGTGCTTTGGTTTTAGTTTGGAGCCCTGGAATTGTTCATGTATTAATTATTGTCTTTATATATAATAATATTAGGTCTGTCACAAAATCTACTATATAAAAATAAGTCGGGTTTTCCTTCCTGACGCTATAACTCCAGAATGCACGAACCGATTTCCACGGTTTTGCATTCGTTGGAAAGGTCTCGAGCTCCGTGAGGTTTATAGCAAAGAAAAGGTGTCTCTGGTGGCGAAACGGAGTTCGCCCGGTTTGCTAGTTGAGTATAAAAATGACCCAAAAACGATAAAGACTGAAAAATAGGTAAAGATTTTCCATACCTAAGTTATACAGCGCCATCTACCAGTTGGCATGGAAATAAAATAATTCATTCATTCAAAATAAAATTCTCCATCCTATATATTTATATTATCTATGTAAGTCATAATGAATAATATACTCTTCATTAACTCCATTACGAACAACATCTCATCCCGGTTCCACATGTATGCTGATGATCTTCAGATTTATACGCATTTTCCTCTGTCTGATTTGCCTACAGCCATAAACTCAACTAATACTGATCTCGATTTTATCGTTAGGTGGAGCAAGCTGTACGGCCTTAAAATTAATCCCCACAAAACGCAAACCATTATTATCGGTAGTCCGCAGTTCATGTCTAAAATCGTGTGGGATAATTTACCTTCCATTTACGTTGACAACACTAAGATCCCTTACAGTCCATCTGTCAAAAATCTCGGTGTCCATATAGACCTTACACTTTCCTGGCATGAACACATGAAAAATGTCAGTAAAAAATTATTTGCGGCATACCACTCCCTTAAGCGACTACGAAACTTTCTTCCGATTCCGAGCAAAATTTTGTTAGCACAATCACTCCTTCTCCCTATCCTCGACTACGCCGATGTCAGTTTCTGTGACCTTACTGAGATACAGCTCGATAAGCTTGAGCGATTTCAGAACTTGTGCATCCGTTTTATCTTCGGGTTGCGTAAGTATGACCATGTCTCTGCTTATCGTCGCAGGCTGAAATGGCTGCCTATCAGATATCGCCGGGATGCTCATGTGCTGCATCTGTTGTATGGAATATTATTCGATCCCAGAACCCCACCCTACTTAAAAAACAACTTTGAGTACGCAAGTAACCACGGACTAAATCTGAGATCCAGTGATACTTATCTCCTTAATGTACCCATACATAAAACTAAATTTTTCAATTCCTCATTTACAGTGAAGGCTATTAGACTATGGAATGACTTACCAATAGCTATACGCAAAGCGAGTTCCATCGAAGCTTTCAAAAACTTGCTTTTTAATTACTACATATCTTTAATTAAGTGATGACCTTATATATTTATGTATTTTCTCTTATCTATTAGTACGTATTATACATATTTATTTATTTTTTATCTTTTTTATTGCTTCAGTGCTTCAGTATACACCACCTACCTGTATTCGTTGTTTTTGTCATTGCTTTCCTTGGTTGGGTTACCTGGAAGAGATGGCTCTGTAGCCATAAGGTCGCCCATTGTGCAATTTATGTGTATTCTATTTTATGTAATGTCTGTAATTTGGTGTGTACAATAAAGTTCTCATTCATTCATTCATTAATATGTATATACGGCTTATTACATCATGTGCACTCAAAGAAACGGCAAAAGACAATAGAGACTGTGTTTTTTTTTGTATCAAATAAAGTACAAACCGGTATCAAAAACACAAGTCCTTCAGTGGCGAAGGTCCTAATCTGTAGTGTTATCGAGAACTCGGCCTTCGCCCCCTGTCGCGGCAGCTTGAGGGATGCGTAGCTCCCGGGCGTGTCGCCGAACTTTACTGCTCCTGCTTCTACTGTGTACGATGACATCTGAAATAAGGAGTAAGATATGAAAACTCCGTTTTTTATTAAAAATTAGAAGTATTTCTGCACATTAAAAGTAAGTAATAGAAATTGTAATTTGACTAGTTACAATAGAAATTGTAATTTGACTAGTTACAATAGAAATTGTAATTTGACTAGTTACAATAGAAATTGTAATTTGACTAGTTACAATAGAAATTGTAATTTGACTAGTTACAATAGAAATTGTAATTTGACTAGTTACAATAGAAATTGTAATTTGACTAGTTACAATAGAAATTGTAATTTGACTAGTTACAATAGAAATTGTAATTTGACTAGTTACAATAGAAATTGTAATTTGACTAGTTACAATAGAAATTGTAATTTGACTAGTTACAATAGAAATTGTAATTTGACTAGTTACAATAGAAATTGTAATTTGACTAGTTACAATAGAAATTGTAATTTGACTAGTTATAATATATAACTAGTCAAATTACAATTTCTATTACTTACTTTTAATGTGCAGAAATACTTCACATTAAAAGTAATTAAAAGTAAAGTAAGTGCACAATTTTGTAACGGTGAAAATACAGGTTACATAACATAAGCGTGGTATGGCATTTTTTTAAAAAATATATTTGATTTTAGAGTTTGTTAAAAAATATATCAATTTTGAATTAATTAATTTAAACAAAAAGTTGTTCATAAAGCGCTACAATACAAAAATCTGTAAAATTATTTAGGTAGTAAGTATCCAATAGTTTAGTTTCCGCATTTTATTGTTCCTTTTGTTTTTCAATGGTCTCTATATAAATATACAAAACAAACCTCTTCTGCACTCTATATCGATATAAAACCAATAACTCACCTTACTACACAACGCAGCGGAGTCAGCCTGCGGCTCCGGGGGCGGGTCCCCGCGCACGTCACCCTCCGCGCGACCCAAGCGTGCGTCTCCCCATACT